>NC_025997.2:83884334-83938929 GCF_000442705.2 Elaeis guineensis
GGAAATGTGTCCCAAAAAGCCAATCGTCAAGCTGTTGACGGTTGAGCAACCAAGTATTGTAATTGATTTGTTAATAAATAAAATATATTTGGCATTTTCATCATAAGCTTTCATCTTCTAATGAACTCCGTTGTTATGATGAAGTCCTTAGGACTATTTAGTTCGATAAAGAGAGGATTTATCGATTAGTCCTTAAAACTGTTCACGACCAAATGATAGGCTGTTAATAAGGACGACAGCTTCTATCGAGCATAGGTCGCTGTAGGCCATATGGGTTGGTTGTCCTCTTAACCAAGGAGTGTGGAGACACTGGTATGGCATACAGGTGAGATGTAAGGGTACATCATCATTGAACGTGACCAACTCCAGAGCATTCTGCTGTCGAGAATGTCTCTGATGGGATATAGGTATAAGTGTCCCTTAGACTTGAGATCGCCTCAGTGACTTGCAAGCAACTCACTGTGCTTTGGTACTGGACTAACTGAATTTCTAATTCAGGGATGGAAGGCTTCTGGGCACAGTCAAGTACTTGCGAAGTCAGAGTGTGATCGAGATGGGATTGACCACTCCAAGAGTTGGAGAAGAATGAGTCGCTGTATTTCAATTTAGCAAAACCTTGGCCAGGATAATCCATCAGATGGATTTAATATTTTGAAATACAATGTGGACAACCTGATCAGAGTTGACAGTTGAGCTCTGGGGTATCCTATGATCATTTTGGTCAAGGGGATTGAATTATATGAAAACTATATCCGCATGGGTTCTAAGGATGTTGTTCTACACCATTCGACCTATTCCGGTCGTTCGGGTATCATTGCTAGATGGTCACTTCGATTGGTATAGAAATTTGTTCGTATGCTACCGGGCTTAGGTTCGGACCTATGAGGTCACACACATTAGAGTTCATGATCCGATCGGATGGTTGATCAACGATTAAGAATCGTTCTAGGGTTAGATGATCAATACGATTGATATTTAACCCAGTGCAAGTGTTGCAGGAGGATCGATTAGCAATTTGATTGTTAATTGGCTTAATTTGATTAAGTCAATGGGCTGAGATTAAGTCTAATTAAATATAATTTAATTAGATTTAGTTTGGGCTTGATTGGATCAAGTCCAATTGATTTATTGGATAAGCCAAGTGCAAGGAAAGACTAGTCCTAGTTCAACTAGGACTTGGGTCAATCTAATTTCTAATTTGATTAGAAAATTAAATCAGATTTAAATCTAATTTAATCTGATTAAATTAGGTTCTTAATTGGGTTAAGACCTATTTTAATTGGTTGATCTAATTTTGATTTGATTTGGTTTGGGAAACCAAATTAAAACAAGTCATAAGACAGAATCCTAGTAGGACTAGGATTCCACCTTGCGCCACATAAGCCTTCTCCACGCCCTCTCTCTTAATTCAACGCCAATCTCCACTTATTTTGTGCGACAAAAGCCCTCTCCCAGATCTCTCTCACGTTCACAAAAGGTCTCTTCTCTTCTTTCTTACATGGAAGGTGGTTTGGATCAAATCTAAAGGAATAAGTTTGGATTTCGAATTCTATGAGATAGAGTTTTAGAAATCCAAAACTCTTTCAATTTTGCACCGAATTTATCCAATTTTTTTTTTGGAATTTTCGTGGATTTTAGAGTTTACATTGTACACCCTTTGCTGGTGATCCATGCACGAAAATATGAAGGAGATGCTCAAGAGTTGGGCGTCCCTTAACTTGCCATGTTTGGATAAGCCTTGACTAGGTGTTTGACCTAGACAAGGACTCTATCATATCTCTCTATATAAGATGATTTTCTTCATGAAATTTTAAGAAGAGATAGATATTTGAGAGATCCTTTTTTCATCCAAAAAGCAGAGAGAAATACCTTTGGGTCGTGGAGATATAAAGATGCAAGTTTGGGCATTTAGAGAGAAAAACGTGAAGAAGAAGAGGGTCTTCTTCTAGGGTTTTTATTTTCATATCTTTCCTCCTTCCATGTTGAGTTTTCTGAGAGCATCTCAGATCTGAAACTCCTCCTTCTACTTTCCATCTTTGGAAGAGTCCAAATCAAGAAGAAGGAGGCACCTGATCAACCATCAAAGAAGGATCAGCGCAGTACTAGCATACTGTGCTGATTTCCTGAAGCAGGACTTCTGATCGAGATTCGTGGGCTCGTGTGGATGACTCCTAGAGGCCAGACGCGTGTGCGGCTTGCAACATCATCTTTAAACCCGGATCAGCGAGGTTAGAGCATCTAACTTGCAAGGTAATAGATCTGATCTATTATTTAATACATACATTAGATGTAGCTAGTATAGAAACATGTTGATATGATCAACATGTAGTTCATACTATATTTATATATATTTTAATTTTTGATTTAATGCTATGTAATAATCATGTAATAGGATCTTAGATCTAGAGATTTTTTGATCTTAGAAAATAAATTTTTGATTTATTTTAGTCTTCCGCTGTATGATCTTGAAAAAGTTTCAAGATCTAACCCTGAAACCCTAGATCTGGTTCCTACAATTGGTATCAGAGCCTAGGTTCTTTATTACATGATTATTTATACATGCTTAGATTATTTCTTAGATTAGATCTAATTTATAATCTAATTATTAAATCTGAAATTAAAATTTTAGATCAATCACAAACTGCAAGGTTGTCCTGCTGTAAGGTTTACCCCTTACAGTGCAAAGGTTGTCCTAGTTTGTGTAGATCTATCTTTAATCATAAATTTGTTAGATATGATCTAGATTAAATTTATGATTTATTAGATTTAAAAGATGTTTAAATCTGAAATAAAATCTCTTTGTTAATAATTTTTGTGCAAAGAAATTGTTTAAAGTTGAAATTGTTTCAATTACATGAACCTGTTTAGATTAGATCTAAAGTAGTTTCATGTTTATTTCACTTGCATCTTGATTCGGAATCAAACATGCAATATGGTTAATAGAATCATATTGTAAAATTGTTTTACAAATATGAAAATGATTTTTTGAAAAGCCAAACCCAACCCTCAGCCCAAAACTTAATTAGGAATTAAGAAGTTGTTTGATTAGGTTCTAGGATTGTGAATTGAAGAACCTAAGACACAAATCATAACACATTGGGTTAATGGGTTAGCGGGAACTAGGTCCATTAATTGGGTTAGACCTATGGTTAGATTAAAGATGGACTTAATTAGAGAATTGACTAAATCTAATCAATTATTGTCTTAGATTAGGTCAAGGATTCTCTAGATCAATTACAATAGTTGTAGTTGGTCAAGTCCATGTCTTTAACGAGAACCAAATAGACTTGATTCTTGGCTAAGCGGTCTAGCACGAATTGTTAGGTTGATCTAATCGAAACTAATTAAACCAGTTGGTGTCTAAGGTAAACCAGACCGGTGGTTTTTAATTGGGAGCCCGCTTACCTGGCCATTTCTGATGGTGTCTAAGGCAAGCTTTGGCAGACCCTCCCACTGATCAAACTTACCTGGCCTCTTGGTGAAATTATGTTTTGATCGGATCACTTGACTATTCGAGCTTACCCATGTCAGCTAGGTAAATCAGTGTGACTGATTTAGGTGCTCCTAGACCAGCCCTTTTAATGGTCTCCCTTAAGCTGACTTGGTGAAGCCAGTGGGAGGATCATGATAAGCTGGTTCATCTGACCTCATCTTCTATATTATTTAAATCCTCTAAAATTATTAGGTCCTTAAAATGATAAAGTTATGGAGATAACTGAGTCATAGCCTCCCATTAAGGTGTTTGATAATGAGTCCATGAACTCAATAATCATTGCAGACCCAAAGGCCTGGTGCTTGTTGACTAATGGAATTATCACTCATCATATGACGACTTGGAAGTGTCTCTCTAATGGTGGTTAGGTGAGCCAACCAAAGTTGGGCTTAATCATTCGTTGGTTAGATACACCAAGTATGATCATATTAATGGTTGGACCTAACTGGATCCTTACAGTGGAGGCCAAAGCCTACTGATTAGGTTTCTGGGGCAAAATTAAAATTACTAGAAATTATTTAGAGAAACAATTGGTTATGAACCTACCCTTAGATGTACATGGGTTGGCCAACCAAAGTTGGGCTTGTGTGCAGTCTAAGTGGATTCTAGTACCCGCTAAGGAATTAGGGTAATTCCTCGAATTGAAGGTAGAGGCTATCAATTCGAATAAAATAGTGGGAGAAACCTTTTGATTAAAGTCCAAATCTTTAGGTTTAATGAATCAATTACTAATTAGGTTATGGTTCTCCTTTGTGCAAATATAGCCACTTCCCTATTGCTCCGATCATTGTTGGACAATGATAAGTTGGTGGGATCCAACTTCGGTAGCTGGTACCGAAAGTTGAAGATAGTCCTGGAGCATGAACGGATCCTATATGTGATAATGGATCCTGCACCTAAGGAGCCAGCTGTCAATGCACGTGGAACAGTCACAGACACTTACCAGAAGTGGCTCAGTGACCAGACCACGGTGTGCTGTATCATGCTGGCTGCTATCATGAGCGACGAGTTCAGTCACAGATTCGAGACGGCTCAGCCAAAGGACATGCTTCAAGTGTTGGAGGATACCTTTGGCACACCCGATGACGTAGAGAGGCACAAGACTAGTTGTGCCATCTTCAATGCCAAAATACGGGATGGAGTCTCTGTCACTGATCATGTATTGTACATGATCGAGCTGATGGAACGATTAAGCAAGCTCGACTTTCCCTTGCATGAGCAGCTTGGGAAAGATGCAATACTGAACTCGCTGCCCAAGTCTTGTCTCCCATTCCTCACTCATTATAGAATGACAAAGCCTGAAGTAAACTACCATGGGTTAATGGGGTTGCTTCAGAACTTTGAGAAGGATCACCAACTCCTCAAGGAGTCGGTGAACTCAGTGGGAGGTTCATCTTCTGGTTCTCGACCCTTTGAGAAAGGAAAGAAGAACAAGAAGAAGAAAGTCAAGAAGGTGCAAGTTCAGGCTGGGACATCTGTGCAGAGCCAGACCAAAAAGATCAAGCCTGATAAGAGTCTATTCTACTGGCAAGCACCCTAGATTAGATAGTGTGTCAAATATCTACTTATGGCATTGGAGGCTAGGTCATATAAATAAGAACAGAATAAACAGGTTGACTCAAGAGGGAATCCTCAAAGTCAGTGATTGTGAATCACTTCCAACCTGTGAGTCCTGTCTTCTTGGTAAAATGACCAAGTCACCTTTTACTGGAAAAGGTGAGAGAGCTGTTGAGCTCTTGGGCCTAGTACATATTGATGTATGCAGGCCCATGAGCACCAGTGCTAGAGGTGGATATTTCTACTTCATAACTTTCACGGATGACCTATCCCGATATGGATATGTCTATCTAATGAAACATAAGTTGGATTCATTTGAAATGTTCAAACGATTTCGAAGTGAAGTAGAAAAATAAACTGGAAAGAGTATTAAAACTCTTCGATCTGATCGAGGAGGAGAATACCTTTCTAGTGAGTTTCTCACATATCTAAGAGAGAATGAGATTCTCTCCCAATGGACTCCTCCAGGAACACCACAACATAATGGTGTGTCTGAAAGGAGGAATTGGACTCTATTAGACATGGTCCGATCCATGATGGGTTTTGCTAGCTTGCCGATATCCTTCTGGGGATATGCACTCGAATCGGCTTGTTATCTATTAAATAGGGTTCCAAGTAAGTCTGTAATTAAGACTCTATATGAGATATGGACGGGACGTAAGCCAGCACTTTCACACCTTAGGGTCTGGGGGTGCCCGGCCTATGTCAAACGATTAGTCACAGACAAACTTGGACCTAGATCTGACAAATGCTCATTCATAGGGTACCCCAAAGAGATAAAAGGATATTTTTTCTACCATGCTGATGAACAAAAGGTGTTCGTCAGCCTTAAGACAATCTTTTTAGAAAAGGAGTTCCTTGGTGAAGGAACCGTTGCCTCTAAGGTTGAACTTGATGAAGTTCAATAGGTAGAAGGACCGACACCAATAGCTGAACCTGAGTCGGATATGATTAGATCAGATCCGGAGCCCAATATACCTGTACCATTAAGGCGATCCGGTAGAGTATCGCGTCAGCCGGACAGATACTACGGTTTCTTGGTCCGGGACGGTGATCCCATCGAACTTGATGAGAATAATGAGGATCCGATCACCTATATGGATGCTATGCAGAGACCTGATTCCGAGAAATGGCTTGAAGCCATGAAATCCGAAATGGAGTCCATGAAGGTCAACGATGTATGGACATTGGTTGACCCACCTAAAGGGGTTAAACCCATTGGGTGTAAATGGGTCTTCAAAAGGAAGAGGGGCGCAGACGGAAAGGTGGAGACCTATAAAGCCCATCTGGTTGCCAAAGGGTATCGTCAACGTTATGGTATTGACTATGACGAGATATTTTCTCCTGTGGCAATGCTCAAATCTATTCGGATAATGCTTGCAATAGCTGCCCATCTAGATTATGAGATCTGACAGATGGATGTAAAGACAGCTTTTCTGAATGGAGAGCTGACCGAAGAGGTGTATATGATACAACCTGAGGGGTTTACATCCACAGATGAGTCCAAGGTGTGCAAGCTTCGGAGATCCATTTATGGACTGAAGCAAGCTTCTCAGAGTTGGAACATGCATTTTGATAAGGTGATCAAAACGTATGGCTTCATTAAGAATAGAGAAGAGACCTGCATCTATAAATGGGCAAATGGTCCAGTTGTGGTATTCCTTGTCTTGTACGTGGATGACATTCTCTTAATCGAGAATGACATCCCTGCACTACAGGGAATAAAAGTTTGGTTGTCATCACAGTTCTCCATGAAGGACTTGGGTGAAGCATCCTACATCCTAGGGATGAAGATCTATAGGGATAGATCTAAAAGGATGCTTGGGTTATCCCAGTCCATGTACATAGACACTGTGCTGAAGAGGTTCAGCATGGAGAATTCCAAGAAGGGCTATCTATCGATAGGCCAAGGAATTTCTCTCTCTAAGAAGGATTGTCCGACAACTCCTGAAGAGAGAGAGCGTATGAGTAGAGTCCCATATGCTTCAGCCGTGGGATCTATCATGTACGCCATGACATGTACAAGACCAGATGTGGCATAATCACTAGGAGTAGTGAGTAGATACCAATCTGATCCTGGAGAAAATCACTGAAAAGTGGTTAAAGCCATCCTTAAGTATTTGAGAAATACTAAGGACCAATGGTTGATTTATGGCGAGTCAGATCTGAAACTTGTGGGGTTCACAGACTCTAGCTTCCAATCTGACCATGATGACAGCAGGAGTGTGTCGGGTTATATCTTTACTCTGAATGGTGGAGCCATCTGCTGGAAGAGTTCCAAGCAGCATACTGTGGCAGACTCTGTTTGTGAAGTGGAGTATATCGCAGCATCAGATGCCGCGAAGGAAGCTATGTGGCTGAGGAAATTCATCAACGAGCTCGGAGTAGCACCCTCCCTCGATGGTCCGATCCTGCTCTACTGCGACAGCACTGGTGCCATAGCTCAGGCGAAGGAACCCAAAGCACATCAGCAGACGAAGCACATCTTGCACCGCTTCCACCTGATCCGGGAGATCGTGGATCGAGGTGACGTCGACCTTCAGAAGATCGATGGAAAGGAGAACCTAGCCGATCCCTTCACTAAAGCCCTGGCAATAAAGGAGTTCGACAACCACAAGTCGAAGATGGGTATTAGATACTGTGCCGAGTGGCTTTAGGACAAGTGGGAGTTGTTGGGAAATGTGTCCCAAAAAGCCAATCGTCAAGCTATTGACGGTTGAGCAACCAAGTATTGTAATTGATTTGTTAATAAATAAAATATATTTGGCATTTTCATCATAAGCTTTCATCTTCTAATGAACTCCGTTGTTATGATGAAGTCCTTAGGACTATTTAGATTCGATAAAGAGAGGATTTATCGATTAGTCCTTAAAACTGTTCACGACCAAATGATAAGCTGTTAATAAGGACGACAGCTTCTATCGAGCATAGGTCGCTGTAGGCCATATGGGTTGGTTGTCCTCTTAACCAAGGAGTGTGGAGACACTGGTATGGCATACAGGTGAGATGTAAGGGTACATCATCATTGAACGTGACCAACTCCAGAGCATTCTACTGTCGAGAATGTCTCTGATGGGATATAGGTATAAGTGTCCCTTAGACTTGAGATCACCTCAGTGGCTTGCAAGGAACTCACTGTGCTTTGGTACTGGACTAACTGAATTTTTAATTCAGGGACGGAAGGCTTCTGGGCACAGTCAAGTACTTGCAAAGTCAGAGTGTGATCGAGATGGGATTGACCACTCCAAGAGTTGGAGAAGAATGAGTCGCTGTATTTCAATTTAGCAAAACCTTGGCCAGGGTAATCCATCAGATGGATTTAATATTTTGAAATACAATGTGGACAACCTGATCAGAGTTGACAGTTGAGCTCTGGGGTGTCCTATGATCATTTTGGTCAAGGGGATGAATTATATGAAAACTATATCCGCATGGGTTCTAAGGATGTTGTTCTACACATTCGACCTATCCGGTCGTCGGGTATCATTGCTAGATGGTCACTTCGATTGGTATAAAAATTTGTTCCTATGCTACCGGCTTAGGTTCGGACCTATGAGGTCACACACATTAGAGTTCATGATCCGATCGGATGGTTGATCAACGATTAAGAATCGTTCTAGGGTTAGATGATCAATACGATTGATATTTAACCCAGTGCAAGTGTTGCAGGAGGATCGATTAGCAATTCGATTGCTAATTGGCTTAATTTGATTAAGTCAATGAGCTGAGATTAAGTCTAATTAAATATGATTTAATTAGATTTAGTTTGGGCTTGATTGGATCAAGTCCAATTGATTTATTGGATAAGCCAAGTGCAAGGAAAGACTAGTCCTAGTTCAACTAGGACTTGGGTCAATCTAATTTCTAATTTGATTAGAAAATTAAATCAGATTTAAATCTAATTTAATCTTATTAAATTAGGTTTTTAATTGGGTTAAGACCTATTTTAATTGGGTTGATCTAATTTTGATTTGATTTGGTTTGGGAAACCAAATTAAAACAAGTCATAAGACAGAATCCTAGTAGGACTAGGATTCCACCTTGCGCCACATAAGCCTTCTCCATGCCCTCTCTCTTAATTCAATGCCAATCTCCACTTATTTTGTGCGACAAAAGCCCTCTCCCAGATCTCTCTCACGTTCACAAAAGGTCTCTTCTCTTCTTTCTTACATGGAAGGTGGTTTGGATCAAATCTAAAAGGAATAAGTTTGGATTTCGAATTCTATGAGATAGAGTTTTAGAAATCCAAAACTCTTTCAATTTTGCACCGAATTTATCCAAATTTTTTTTTAGAATTTTCGTGGCTTTTAGGGTTTACATTGTACACCCTTTGCTGGTGATCCATGCACGAAAATATGGAGGAGATGCTCAAGAGTTGGGCGTCCCTTAACTTGCCATGTTTGGATAAGCCTTGACTAGGTGTTTGACCTAGACAAGGACTCTATCATATCTCTCTATATAATATGAGTTTCTTCGTGAAATTTTAGGGAGAGATAGATATTTGAGAGACCTTTTTTCCATCCAAAAATCAAAGAGAAATACCTTTGGGTCGTGGAGATATAAAAGATGCAAGTTTGGGCATTTAGAGAGAAAAACGTGAAGAAGAAGAGGGTCTTCTTCTAGGGTTTTTATTTTCATATCTTTCCTCCTTCCATGTTGAGTTTCCTGAGAGCATCTCAGATCTGAAACTCCTCCTTCTACTTTCCATCTTTGGAAGAGTCCAAATCAAGAAGAAGGAGGCACCTGATCAACCATCAAAGAAGGATCAGCGCAGTACTAGCATACTGTGCTGATTTCCTGAAGCAGGACTTCTGATCGAGATTCGTGGGCTCGTGTGGACGACTCCTAGAGGCCAGACGCGTGTGCGGCTTGCAACATCATCTTTAAACCTGGATCAGCGAGGTTAGAGCATCTAACTTGCAAGGTAATAGATCTGATCTATTATTTAATACATACATTAGATGTAGCTAGTATAGAAACATGTTGATATGATCAACATGTAGTTCATACTATATTTATATATATTTTAATTTTTAATTTAATGCTATGTAATAATCATGTAATAGGATCTTAGATCTAGGGATTTTCTGATCTTAGAAAATAAATTTTTGATTTATTTTAGTCTTCCGCTGTATGATCTTGAAAAAGTTTCAAGATCTAACCCTGAAACCCTAGATCTGGTTCCTACAGTTCACAGACTCCAGCTTCCAATCTAACCATGATGATAGCAGGAGTGTGTCGAGTTATATCTTTACTCTGAATGGTGGAGCCATCTGCTGGAAGAGTTCCAAGCAGCATACTATGGCAGACTCTGTTTGTGAAGCAGAGTACATCGCAGCATCGGATGCCACGAAAGAAGCTATGTGGCTCAGGAAATCCATCACTGAGCTCGGAGTAGCACCCTCCCTCGATGGTCCAGTCCTGCTCTACTGCGATAGCACTGGTGTCATAGCTCAGGCGAAGGAACTCGAAGCACATTAGCGGACGAAGCACATCTTGCACCGCTTCCACCTGGTTCGAGAGATCATGGATCGAGATGATGTTGACCTTCAGAAGATCGACAGAAAGGAGAACCTAGCCGACCCCTTCACTAAAACCCTGGCAATAAAGGAGTTCGACAACCACAAGTCAAAGATGGGTATTAGATACTGTGCCGAGTGGCTTTAGGATAAGTGGGAGTTGTTGGGAAATGTGTCCCAAAAAGCCAATCGTCAAGCTGTTGACGGTTGAGCAACCAAGTATTGTAATTGATTTGTTAATAAATAAAATATATTTGGCATTTTCATCATAAGCTTTCATCTTCTAATGAACTCCGTTGTTATGATGAAGTCCTTAGGACTATTTAGATTCGATAAAGAGAGGATTTATCGATTAGTCCTTAAAATTGTTCACGACCAAATGATAGGCTGTTAATAAGGACAACAGCTTCTATCGAGCATAGGTCGCTGTAGGCCATATGGGTTGGTTGTCCTCTTAACTAAGGAGTGTGGAGACACTGGTATGGCATACAGGTGAGATGTAAGGGTACATCATCATTGAACGTGACCAACTCCAGAGTATTCTGTTGTTGAGAATGTCTCTGATGGGATATAGGTATAAGTGTCCCTTAGACCTGAGATCGCCTCAGTGACTTGCAAGCAACTCACTGTGCTTTGGTACTGGACTAACTGAATTTCTAATTCAGAGACGGAAGGCTTTTGGGCACAGATAAGTACTTGCAAAGTCAGAGTGTGATCGAGATGGGATTGACCACTCCAAGAGTTGGAGAAGAATGAGTCGCTGTATTTCAATTTTGCAAAACCTTGGCCAGGGTAATCCATCAGATGGATTTGATATTTTGAAATACAATGTGGACAACCTGATCAGAGTTGACAGTTAAACTCTGGGGTGTCCTATGATTATTTTGGTCAAGGGGATGAATTATATGAAAACTATATCCGCATGGGTTCTAAGGATGTTGTTCTACACATTCGACCTATCCGGTCGTCAGGTACCATTGCTAGATGGTCATTTCGATTAATATAAAAATTTATTCTTATACTACCGGCTTAGGTTCGGACCTATGAGGTCACACACATTAGAGTTCATAATCTGATCGGATGGTTGATCAACGATTAAGAATCGTTCTAGGGTTAAATGATCAATACGATTGACATTTAACCCAGTACAAGTGTTGCAGGAGGATCGATTAGCAATTTGATTGCTAATTGGCTTAATTTGCTTAAGCCAATATGCTGAGATTAAGTCTAATTAAATATGATTTAATTAGATTTGGTTTGGGCTTGATTGGATCAAGTCCAATTGGTTTATTTGGATAAGCCAAGTGCAAGGAAAAACTAGTCCTAGTTCAACTAGGACTTGAGTCAATCTAATTTCTAATTTGATTAAAAAATTAAATTAGATTTAAATCTAATTTAATCTGATTAAATTAAATTCTTAATTGGGTTAAGCCTTATTTTAATTAGGTTGATCTAATTTTGATTTGATTTGGTTTGGAAAACCAAATTAAAATAAGTCATAAGACAGAATCCTAGTAGGACTAGGATTCCACCTTGCGCCACATAAGCCTTCTCCACACCCTCTCTCTTATTCAACGCCAATCTTCACTTATTTTGTGCAACAAAAGCCCTCTCCCAGATCTCTCCCACGTTCACAAAAGGTCTCCTCTCTTCTTTCTTACATGGAAGGTGGTTTGGATCAAATCAAAAAGGAATAAGTTTGGATTTTGAATTCTATGAGATAGAGTTTTAGAAATCCAAAACTCTTTCAATTTTGCACCAAATTTATCCAAATTTTTTTTGGAATTTTTATGGCTTTTAGGGTGTACATTATGCACCCTTTGATAGTGATCTATGCACAAAAATATGGAGGAGGTGCTCAAGAGTTGGGCGTCCCTTAACTTGCCATGTTTGGATAAGCCTTGACTAGGTGTTTGACCTAGACAAGGACTCTATCATATCTCTCTATATAAGATGAGTTTCTTTGTGAAATTTTAGAAGAAGTCAGATACTTGAGAGACCTTTGTTCCATCGAAAAATCAAAGAGAAATACCTTTGGATCGTGGAGATATAAAAGATGCAAGTTTGGGTGTCTAGAGAGAAAAACGTGAAGAAGAAGAGAGTCTTCTTCTAGGGTTTTTGTTTTCATATCTTTCCTCCCTCCATCTTGAGTTTCCTGAGAGCATCTCAGATCTAAAACCCCTCCTTTTACTTTCCATCTTTGGAAGAGTCCAAATCAAGAACAAGGAGGTACCTGATCAACCATTAAAGAAAGATCAGCGCAGTACTAGCATACTGTGGTGATTTCCTGAAGCAGGACTTCTGATCGAGATTCGTGGGCTTGTGTGGATGACTCCTAGAGGCCGGATGCATGTGCGGCTTACAACATCATCCTCAAGCCCGGATCAGCGAGGTTAGAACGTCTAACTTGCAAGGTAATAGATCTGATCTATTGTTTAATACATACATTAGATGTAGTATAGAAACATGTTGATATGATCAACATGTGGTTCATACTATATTTATATATTTTAATTTCTGATTTAATGCTATGTAATAATCATGTAATAGGATCTTAGATCTAGGGATTCTCTGGTTTTAGAAAATAAATTTTGATTTATTTTAGTCTTCCGCTGTATGATCTTGAAAAAGTTTCAAGATCTAACACTGAAACCCTAGATCTGGTTCCTACAAGTAGAAGACTAAGCAACAGAGGATCGCAAGGTGGACGATCCAAATTCAAATTGAGGGACTTTAGCAAGATCAGATAATATCAGTATGATGAGTTGGAGCATCGAGTTAGATATTGCCTACAGCTTAGAGATTAGACAAAGACTACTACGATGGTGGTTCATAGTAGTGACAATGATGAAATCGATGATATGCTTATCTCAGATAAGATATCTACTTCTTTTTCCCAATAGATTTTAGATTCGACATATTTGCATCATGTATATCGCAGAGAAGAGTTGTTTGACTCACTAGAGAGCAATGAGGGTACTATTCATTTATTGGATGGATCAAATTGTGAGATCAAAGGCATTGGGATGGTCAGCTTATGGACACATGTTGGAGTAATGAGGAAGTTGGATAAGGTCCGATATATATCTAGCTTCAGGAATAATCTGATTTTACTAAGCAGACTGGATTCAAGCAGCTACAAGTGGAGAGCTGAGGATGGAATCCTGAAGGTTCTATGCGGCAGTAGGATTATGATGAAGGAGAAGAGGTATAAAGGACATTACCTCTTGGCGGGAGCTCAACGCGATGTAGAGCTTTAGGAGTTAATGAGAGCGAGGTGGAGCTCCAAGTGCAAGTAGATTACGTATGAGATAGAAAACTTGAGAGGATGATAGGCGACATCGCAGGATGAAGTTTCTATTACCGTAGGAGACTACCCCGAGCAGATCTCAGGTCAGACAGATCACAGTATATGATGCAGATGAGATCGAGCTATCTGGCTCGACTCCCATATTTGTCCATCCATGAGCAGTCAGGTATTTGCCCCAGAGCATGGGGGCAAGAAGATCCAAAAGCTCTCAAAATTAGGTAGAGACAAAATGTTGAGTCGAGGTAGATATTATTGAGTTTTGGCACCTTGAATTCGATCCACAGTAGCAAAGACCAGATCAGTAAAGCCTAGATGAAGTAGCCCATGGTGCATGGGCCCACAGTTGTGAGGGGGCATGTACCGCATGCGGCCCAGGTGGGGCCTGCAGCACACAAGCCTGCCTAGCACGCGCAATGCACGCAGTCCAGGCATGCGCCCACGTGGTGCACACACAGTCCACTACATGATCGTGAGAGAAAATTTAGTCCACACATCATGCATGGATCGTTGGGATCCAGAGGAGTTTTTATGCGATTCTGCATGCAATGTGATGGTGGTTTCATGCAATCGGATGGTCGCAACACGTGTGGATGCACGATCTTGCACGATCAAGTGACCACAGATGCATGTGGGAGTGATCGAATGGTAGGAAAAGACTATTAAGGCTTAATAGGAGTCTAAATTTGGTTTGGACTTGGTTTTGGATCTTTAAAGGGCCTAACGGCCTATAGAAATAGTGAAGTGATCCTGAGGATTTGATGATGATTGAGAATGGCCCGTGAGATAGAGGTAGCGGCCAGAGGTCTTAGAGAGTGGCAAAGGGTCTCCTTGGGGGAGTTTTGTGAGAGCTTTTGTAAGAGTGCTTCTTGTTCATAGAGAAATTGATGTATGAGAGTTGAGAGGGTGTAATCTCCTTCTGTACTTATTTTCTTCTTTTATAGTGAAACTTGCATGCTCCGTGGAGGTAAGCTTTGGGCTGATCCACATATTCGATTGTATCTTTTTTATTTCTCTTCTTTCTTCCTATTGCGGTATCGACATCATCACTTGGGTTAGCAGTCTTGGATGGGAGATCCATATTTCACACTCGTGAGGGATCCTTCCCAACAAGAAGTAACTATCATCATCTTGATTGTGCTCTTTTCTAAGTGGGGCCTGTAGTGCATGCGACGTGCAGTGCACGCAGGCCCGCCCAGTGTGCATAGCCCAGTCAGGCGTGTGGCCCAGGATGCATATGGGCATGCGGTCTAGGTGTGCACCCATGCAGTGCACGTGCGATCCACCATGCAATCACTGGAGAAAACACGGTCCATTCCTTGCACGTGGACCTCCATGGTCTAAAGGAATTTTTACGCTATCTACATGTGATCTAACAGTGGTTTTGCATGATCAGATGGCTGCGACATGCATGGATGTGCGATCTTGCACGATCAAGCAGCCACAAGCATGTGCGGGAGTGATCGAATGGTATGAAAAGGTTTTTGAGGCTTAACAAGAGTTTGAATTCGGTTTGGATTTAGTTTTGAGTCTTTAAAGAGCCTAACAGCTTGTGGAAACTATTAGAAATTGTATCCTAAAATTAATCATATGATGATTAAATTTTTTATATATATAAATTATTGATTAATGAATAAAAATTATTCTGATATTTTTCATCATTAGTTATATCTTCCTTATACTCTTATATTGTGATGAAGTCCTTAAAACTATATTAGTGTACGATAAAGAGAGGATTTATCGTATAATTCTTAAACATGTTTGCATCCAAATGATATGTCATTACAGGATGATAATGTTTATCGAGTGGAGGTCATTGTGTGCCATATGAATTGGTTGTCCTCTTAATCAAGGAGTATGGTGACACTGGTATAGCATACAGATGAGATGTAGGAGTATATCGTCACTGAACAAATGACACACCTGCTGAGTGTTCTACTATCAAGAGCTGCTCGAGAAGCATATGGATATAAGTGTCTCTCAAAATTGAGATCATCATAATGACTTGTAAGCAACTCATTGTGCATTGGTGCTGGACTATCTGGATTTTTAATGCAGTGATGGAAGGCTACTGGGTATAATCAAGTACTTGCAAAGTCTGTGTGTGGATCAAGATGGGATTGACCCCTTCAAATTATTGAAATTGATGTATCGTTGTATTTTAATTTGGTAAAGTCTTGACCAGGATAATCCATGAGATGGATTTGAAAAGTTGAAATATAATGTAGACGAAGCGATCTCGGTTGACAGTTAACCTAAGACCATCCTAAAGCATTCAGGGTCAAAGAGATGAATTATGTGGTAATCATGTGCATAGATTTTGAAATATTTTTTTATGATAATTTGACCTATCTAGATATCGAAAATTATTACTAGATGGTATCTCGATTAGTGTAGGAATCGATTTTTATGCTACCGACTTAGTGTTTAAACCTATGGAGTCACGCACACAAGTTAGACACCATAGAAAAGTATTAACCTATGTTTATGTGTCCAATTTAGAAGTACTTAACTTGATTGAATATATAAACTAACTTGATTGAGAATTAAGTTATGGGTCAAATGAGATTGAAGAGTTGACTATGTCTAGTGAGCACTATATATGAGGTTCAGATTCAATCTCGAAGATGAATAATTTTTGATCTATGATCCTTGAAGCCTATGAGAGATTGAATTTAAATGCTAACTAAGTTTAGATTAGATCTGAATTAATTATACTTAATTAGATCCAAAATTTTAAGTAAGACTTGGTATAAAAGTTCTAAAATATTTGGGGTTGACAGTCTTTCGAAATTATTTCGAACCAGCTTCGAATTGGATTCGAATCGGACCCTTTTTGGATGAGATATTAAGAGTTCTATTTGCACTGAGATTCCCTCCTCCCTTGGGCCAACCAGTATGTTGCCCAGCTATGCAACCCAAGAGGAGGGGTGAATTGGGTTTCTAAAAATTTTAAGCCCAACAGATGACTTATGAAGAACGAAACAATGGCTTTAAATCAATATTAATTATCTAAAGTAGTATTGCAAGGATATAATAAAGAAATAAGATAAAGCGATAAAGCACACCACAAACACAAGGATTTATAGTGGTTCGGTGCTAACCTTGCACCTACATCCACTCCCCAAGATCCCACTTGGGAATTTCAATCCACTATCCTTTGTATTCAACCCGAATACAAAACGTCGGAAACTCCGACACTAGCTATCCCAAGCTAGAATACAGGACGTCGGAAACTCCGACCCTAGCTATCCCAAGCTAGAACACTTGTTTCCCGAGTACAAGCCAACCCAAAACACTCCGATTTCAGGTTCGGATCAACCTTTCCTTGTTTTGGAAATCTTCCAAAAACAAGAGCAAAAACTCACAAAGAGTAAGAATATTTAGAGCACAGATGAATACAAAAACAGCTCCTTAAATGAGCAAATATAACAATAAAAGCTTTACTCAAATGAAGAACCCCTTTTTCAGATTTTCTCAAGATGAATGAACGGTTGAACGCTTGAGAAGAGGTTGATTGTTGATTGAAGATCTCTTGAAAGCTTTGAATGATCTCTAGATCAAGGTTGAAACGATAGGCATGAAGAATTCTCTCCTTGAAAGATCTTCCTTTTCTCTTTCACAATCTCTTTGGTATATTGTGGATCCTCTCTCTTTTTCTCTATGGATATTTCGTTGATCTCAGGCTTTTTCTTGCAAATTTCGGATCCTCTATTCTGTTCTTCTCTTTTTCCTCTCTTTTCTCTTCTCATTTGATTTCACGTTTGATCCGCTATTTAATCTGCAATTTCTTTTATCAAATAAAGCATTTTGTAGCATTAGAAGCAAGAGAAAACAATTTAGGCAGATAAAGAGCCGTTAGAGGATTTTTAGGAAGCATAAATGACAATTAAAATGGGCAAAAAAATAGCCGTTGCTGACATTTCCCGTCGCAGGGGTCGACTCATGAGTCGACTCATGCTTCAGGAGTCGACTCATGAGTCGACTTCTGTTGCAACAGCCAGAAAATGAGTTTCTGCAACTTTTGGCCTAAAACTGCAGGGGTCGACTCATGGAGGTCGACTCATGCCTGGGGGTCGACTCATGAGGGTCGACTCACAGGGTGTGCCAATCAGCTCATTGCCATGAGTTGACTCACGGGTTGACTCATGATTTTCAAACATGCATAACTTTCAAAATACAAGTCCAAAATCAATGAAATTTTCACCATTGGATCACAAATCTTTTGTTCTACCAAATGATACTATCAAATTAGGATTTTAGCAAAATTACGATTTTGCCCTTGAAGAGCATAAAGCCTTTTTCAATTTAAAATATTTGTATCCCTTCAATCTGCTTTGTAATCATCAAAATCAATCTAGGAGCAACAATCTCCCCCTTTTTGATGATGACAAAACATATGAACAAAAATATTTATGTTAATGCATTAATTTCAAAAGAATCCATTATGGGTGTATATGCTTGAAAAGAGTATGATTCTTTTGGCATGTAATATAAATGCAAAAATAGTTTGTCCATTTTCTTAAAGATTTGAAAAGGGTATTAGATCATTTTGAGTTCAAGATATTTCAGAGCAAGAGAAGATAAATAACTTTTTCTATGTATCAGAGCAAAAATAATTTTTACAATGATATCAGAAAAGATTTTATAATGTATCAGAGCAAGAAAATTTTTAATGTATCAGAGAAAATTTCATACAGTATCAGAGCAAATGTTATAATATTTTAGAGAAACCTTCACACTGTATCGGATCAAATGTTATCATGTATCAGATCAAGTTGAAAGAAATTGTAGGATGTATCAAAGTAAAACAAATTTCTTATTGATGTCTCAAGGTGAGTAAAATTTCAAAAGCAAGTTTGAATATCAGAGCATATATATAAAAAAATACTTATTTGCATTGTACTCATGATTTTGCTTTTGATGGATTAAAGTTCTGTCTGATACCAAATTTCTTTGTTTGATACCAAATTTCGATACCAAAATTTTTCAAAGTTTTGTTTAATCTTTCAATCCTTGTTTTTGTCTAATTTCTCCAATATTTGTTTAATTTCTTCAATATTTGTTTTAATTTAATTTCTCCCCCTTTTTCTCATAATTTAGGGTTTTGCTTTTTGTCTAATTTCAATTTTTTTTTAATTTTAATTTCTCCCCCTTTTTGACATCATCAAACATAGTTAACTCTTTCTTTTTCTTTTCTGAAAAATATTCTTTAATTTCTTCCTCTTTAGAGTTTTTCACAGATGTTTGCTCCCCCTTAATATAGCAATTATCAATAGCAAACAACAATAAGGAGAAGATAATATTTCAACAGATGTATCGGAGATTGAAATATAACCAAAATATAATTATTACAAAGAGGTAGAAATATAGGTAAAAGATGATTCCATTAATATCATAATTATTTCATAAAATTCAACCAGCTAAATGTCAATACATGGCCCCAAGGTATAGATCCTAGAACAAGATACTAACTCCTAAGATCTAGATAAGTCAATGATCAGAGTCATCAGATATAGGGTGAGGAGATGATGGATCAGAAGTGCGTCCTCTACCCCGTCTGCCTCTGCCACGAGTAGGAGAACGAGATGAACTTGGAGGCTGAGAACGCTGAGATACTAGGGCTGATACCATGAGTCTGATAGAATCAAGTACGTTCAGTGCTCTGGAAACAGATTGAAGTAGAGCAGTGAACTGGGTGGTAGCATGCTCACTCGATCCTCTGATCTCTTTCCTCAGTAGCTCATATCCACCTTCTAGTGCTCCTCTGAGCCTGCCAGCCTCTGCAGTGAGGTCTGTGACCTCAATGGTAGACTCCTGTGGCTGGGGATGGGCCAATGCAAGGACTTGCCCCTGCAAGTCAAGAACTCTACCAGTAAGTCTCCAGACTGTATCCTCAAGCTGCTGTATCCTGACGGACTGATCTGAAATCATCTGAAATATAGTGGAGATGTGGGGAGTAATGGTCTGATCAGAAGAAGTAGCTCCAGGTGCAAAAGAAGTACTACTCCACTGGCTAGACAACAAAGAAGCCACACGCTGAGATATATGCTCGATCTGATCATCAGCCAGTCTGAACTCTGAATGAGGTGCTCTGCTCTCTGGCTGATACACTGGTGTGGGCATCCTAGTAAACTCAGAAGGGCCAGCCTCAGTATCATGAATGAACTGGGTATCTGGTGGAGCTGCCCTGAAATCATGTACAGGAGAAGATGGACCTTCTTCTACTCTGCCTTCAGTTCTGTCTTCAGCTCTTTCCTCAGCTCTCTCCTCAGCTCTTTCTTCAGAGCCCTTGATCCAACCATCAACAGTCTTTGTAATTCCCATTCGGTGCAGGCTGTGTTGGTTGAAAGTGTCCACATGTGAGAGCTTGGTAGGTGTCTCCCCCTCACAGCTAACTCCAAACCTCCTAAAAACTCTAGTAAGGGCCATACCATAAGGCAAGTGTGCCTTGGATCCGTTCAAAGTTTCTCTCATGGCCTCTATCATAAGTGTAGGGAGGTTTAGGGGGGTCTGAGTGATGATATGAAACATGACACATACATCTCTGCCAGATAGTAAGTCATGTCTACCACTCCTAGGAAAGAATAGTTTTGTCACAATCTGATGCAGGACCCTCATCTCAATGGACAGTAGCTTTGCTTCCAATCTGTTTAAACTTCCTGAAAAATCTTCTCCTAAGATAATTCTGATCCCTTCTTCTTTAATTGGGAGTTCCATATATGAGTATCCTTCACTAGGCAACTGAAGTATCTCTCCCAATATCCTAGAATCCAAACAGATGTCAATCCCCTTTACAGTTGAAGTCACAGATCCGTTTCCATAATTTAGGTTCTGGTAGAACTCTCTGACTAGATCAACATAGGTGACTTCCTTAAGAGAGCAATAAAGTTCCCATCCTTGATTTTTGATCTTGGTAGCAAAAGTAAAGCCTTCTTTCTCAAAGAACCGAAAATCTATATTTTTCCCGGTTTCTACTTTTCTATCAGAAAGAAGATTTACACTGGGGCTTATGGAGGGTTGAGAGGGACCTTGAGCAGGTACTGAAACTGGATTGGGAACAGTGGAAGACTGAGCATGCCTTTTCTTTCGGACAATTTCCTCAGGCTCTCGGATTGATTTCCTTCTTTGGGGAAGTTTCATCTTTGGAGCCATATCCAATAAGGTAGCAGACAAGAAGACTTGAATTCAGTGGAGGAGGGATCACAAAAGAGTAAAGAAGAATTTTGGTGAAGAAAAGAAGTGGATTTTGAATGAACGGTGAAGTTCTAGGGCACGTTCCACCCGCGCCTAACACTGCGAGAAAGCACAGAAAAATCCTTTTCAAGGAGGCGATTTTTGGTGGAGAGGAGGAGGGAGAATTGCCTCAGAATTGATCCTTGGATTTGGAGCAAAACAGAAGTTTGGAGAGGACGGCTTTCGGAAGGAAGACGACGAGAAGATGAGTCATCTCATAAACAAGGTTTTCCATTTTAAAAACAATGAACCCGATGGAAGTTGGTGGGATTTACAAGTTTGCCATTGAGTCGACTCATGGGGGTCGACTCATGAAGTTCAGAAAATCAGGAAAAATACAAATAAATTCCAGAAAAATTCAAAATTTTGGGAGAAAGAATTTTGCTCAATGATAAGTTTTTAGAGTGATAAACCTGAGCTTTTGGGACCAGGATAGATGTTGAAAATTGAGCTCTAAGAGTTTTTGACATCTATTCTTTGGAAATTAAAAAATTTCAGACAAATGGATCTAGAATTCCTAGATTTCTCCTAATTTCACAGAATCTTTCCTCACTAAGGGCCTTTGTAAAGATATCAGCTAATTGATTTTCAGTGCAAACATATTCAAGAATTATATTTTTGTTTTGAACATGTTCTCTTATAAAATGATGTCTTATTTCAATATGTTTAGATCTTGAATGTTGTATTGGATTTTTAGATAGATTTATAGCACTTGTATTATCACATTTTATTGGTGTTTCATTAAGTTTGATTCCAAAATCTTCGAGTTGTTGCTTAATCCACAGGATTTGAGCACAACAACTTCCGGCTGCAATGTATTCGGCCTCAGCCGTAGACAGTGCCACCGAATTTTGTTTCTTGCTAAACCATGAGATTAGGTTAACTCCAAAAAATTGGCAAGTTCCACTTGTGCTTTTTCTATCTAATTTACATCCAGCAAAATCAGCATCAGAATATCCTAACAAATTAATTTGTGAGTCCTTAGAGTACCATAACCCTATAGTTTGTGTACCATTTAAGTATCTAAGGATTCTTTTAACAGCATTCAAATGAGATTCCTTAGGATTAGATTGATATCTTGCACATAAGCAAACACTAAACATGATATCAGGCCTACTTGCAGTTAAATATAATAATGAGCCAATCATACCTCTATAGTATTTTAAGTCTACGCTTTTACCTTCATCATCCTTGTCAAGCTTACATGAGGGACTCATTGGTGTGCCAATTGGTTTGCAGTTCTCCATTCCAAATCTTTTGAGTAGTTCCTTGGTGTACTTGCTTTGGGTGATGGAGATTCCCTCTTTTGATTGTTTGATTTGGAGTCCGAGGAAGAAGGTGAGTTCTCCCATCATGCTCATCTCGAACTCTCCCTGCATAAGCTTAGCAAAGTCTTGACAAAGGGATTCATTAGTAGACCCAAAAATTATGTCATCAACATAAATTTGTATAATTAGCATATCATTTTGGTTTCTTTTAATAAATAGAGTTGTATCCACATTGCCTCTTGAGAAACCATTATTTAGTAGAAATTTGCTTAGCCTTTCATACCATGCTCTAGGTGCTTGTTTTAGACCATATAAAGCTTTATTTAATCTAAAGACATGATTGGGAAAAGCATGATTTTCAAATCCAGGGGGTTGTTCTACATATACTTCTTCAGAAATATATCCATTTAAAAATGCACTTTTAACATCCATTTGAAATAGTTTGAATTTCATAAAGCAAGCATAAGCAAGTAGAAGTCTAATGGCTTCTAATCTAGCAACAGGTGCAAAGGTTTCATCAAAATCAATTCCTTCTTCTTGATTATATCCCTTAGCAACCAGTCTTGCTTTATTTCTAATTACATTTCCATGCTCATCTAATTTGTTTCTAAAGACCCATTTTGTGCCAATTATTGAATAATCTTTAGGTCTTTTCACTAAGGTCCAAACATTATTTCTTTCAAATTGACTGAGTTCTTCTTGCATAGCATTAATCCAGTTATGATCATTTTCAGCTTCTTCAAAAGTTTTAGGTTCAAGTTGAGATACAAAAGCACAATGATTAAGTACATCTCTAAGTGAAGAACGTGTTTTTACCCCATGCATAGGATCACCGATAATTAATTCCTTAGGGTGGTTGTGAACATACCTCCATTCCTTGGGTAAGTCATTTGTACCTTGAGGTTGTTCTTGAATTTCTTCACCTTTCTCATTTTGTTCATCTTCTTGATCCTTGTTTTCTGGAGTTGCTGAATCTTTTAGAGTGATCTCCTTCATACCTTCTATTAGTGGATCTGCATCATCAATACCCTTATTCTTCCTTGAAGGAAGATCGTTAGATTCATTAAAGACAACATGTATGGACTCCTCAACTACTAAGGTTCTTTTGTTGAACACTCTAAATGCTTTACTAGTGGAGGAGTAACCTAGAAGGATTGCTTCATCTGATTTTGCATCAAATTTACCAAGTTTTTCTTTGCCATTATTTAATACAAAACATCGGCAACCAAAAACATGAAAATAGGCAATATTTGGTTTTCTTCCTTTCCAAAGTTCATAGGGGGTTTTCTTTAAAAATTATCTTATTAAAGCACGATTTAAAATGTAACATGCTGTGTTAATAGCTTCTGCCCAAAAATATTTTGGAAGGTTGCTTTCACAGAGCATGGTACGGGCCATTTCTTCTAAGGTTCTATTTTTCCTTTCAACTACCCCATTTTGTTGGGGTGTCCTAGGAGCAGAGAAGTTGTGGCCAATTCCATTTTCATCACAAAAATTTTCAAAGTCATGATTTTCAAATTCTGTTCCATGATCACTTCTAATATTTTGAATTGAAAACCCTTTTTCATTAGTGACTTTTCGATGAAATTTCGTGAAAATTTGAAAAGTTTCATTTTTGTGAGCTAAAAAGAAAATCCAAGTAAAACGAGAGTAATCATCAATTAATACAAATCCATATCGTTTTCCTCCTAGACTAGTGGTTTTAGTTGGTCCAAATAAATCCATATGTAAGAGCTCTAAAGGTCTAGAAGTTGAAATAGTGTTTTTGGATTTAAATGATACTCTAGTTTGTTTACCTAATTGGCATGCATCACAAATTCTATCCTTTTCAAAATTCAATTTTGGCAAACCGAGAACTAAATCCTTTTTGATTAATTTTGAAAGAGAATGCATGCTAATATGTGCAAGTCTACGATGCCACAGCCAACTAGTCTCATTTATTTTAGCATTTAAGGAAACTAGGCATTGCATGTCTAATTTAGTTAAATCATTCAAGTCTACCATATAAACATTGCCATGCCTATGTCCTATAAATTTAATGCCATCGTTAATAGGACTCGTCACAATGCATACAGATGATTCAAAACTTACTTTATACCCTTTATCACAGAATTGACTAATGCTAAGTAAGTTATGCTTTAAACCTTTAACAAGTAAAACATTCTCAATGTATTTGGAGGGAGTGATACCAATGTTACCTATCCCGATGATCTTTCCTTTGCCATTATCTCCAAAGGTGACCATCCCTCCATCCTTAGCATCAAGCGTGATGAATTGTGATTCATCACCAGTCATGTGTCTCGAGCATCCGCTGTCAAGATACCATTTCCTGTTTCCTTCTTGGGATGCTAGACACACCTGCAAGCACAGATCAAGTTTCTGTCTTAGGTACCCAAGCTTTCTTGGGTCCTTTCAGGTTAGTCAGAATGGTTCCTTTTGGAACCCATATTTTCTTTGTGTTTGCATATTTGTTAATAAGACATGTGTATGATTTATGTCCTATTCTTCCACATTTAAAACAAGTAATATTTGTAGGCTTTTTGCTTGAATAATTTGCATAAATATCCTTCAAAAATTTTTGTTTCTTCAGGGGTTTATAACCAAGTCCAGCCTTATCATATATAGCTTTCTGATTATCAAGGATCATATTTAGCTTGTTTGAACTTAAGGTGAACTTATCTACTATAGATTTCAGCCTGTTAATTTCATCCTTAAAGTTTTGATTTTCTTGAATCAATGTAAATTTTTCAATTGAAAGAATTTCAGCTTGTTTCACTAAGGACTGATTTTCCAATTTCAGCTCTTTATTTTTCTTTCCTAGTTTCTTTAATTCATCAATTGAATCATAGAAAGCTTCATGCAATTCTTCAAAAGTAAATTCACTAGTGGATTCAGAAGTTACCTCATTTTCATGTGCCATCAGGCACAGATTGGCTTGTTCGGTTGAGGTTTCCTCGTCGGAGCTTGAGTCATCACTCGCACTCCAAGTCGCCATCATTGCCTTCTTTTTGAATTTCTTTGGACCTTTCTTCAATTGAGGACATTCGGATCTGAAATGTCCTGGCTTCTTGCACTCGTAGCATATAGGGGTTTGATCTTTCTCCTTTTCTATGCTTTGATCCCCTTTTGTAAATTTCTTTCTCATCCCCTGTTTCCTTTTTCTTAGAAACTTCTTGAATTTTCGGGTGATGAGAGCCATCTCCTCATCCTGATCTTCATCTTCAGAGTCATCTGTTTCATAATCAGGTGAAGTTGTGGATTTGAGGGCAATGGTTCTTTTCTTTTTGATTTCATCCTCTTGATGTTGCATCATGCTAAGTTCATGAGTCATCAAGGATCCAAGAAGCTCTTCTAGAGGTAGAGTGTTCAAGTCCTTTGCTTCTTGGATGGCAGTCACCTTGGCTTCCCAAGTTCTTGGCAGTGACCTGAGAATCTTCCTTACAAGTTCACTGTTAGTATAAGATTTGCCAAGACTCTTTAAACCATTGATTATATCAGTAAAACGAGTAAACATAGCAGTTATGGACTCATCATGCTCTATTTTGAACAATTCATATTTATGTACAAGCATGTTTATTTTAGACTCTTTTACTTGATTTGTTCCCTCATGGGTGACTTCTAACCTATTCCATATTTCTTTAGCAGATGCACAAGTAGAAATGCGATTAAATTCACTAGCATCTAGTGCACAATAAAGAACATTCATAGCTTTGGCATTTAATTGTGCCAATTTCTTGTCAACCTCATCCCATTCTTTCTCGGGTTTGGTTGACTCCTCACCATCTATAATCTTGGTGGGTGTGTGAGGACCATTCACTATGATACTCCACATATCATAGTCGAGTGCTAGTATGAAAATCTTTATCCGAGCTTTTCAATAGGTGTAATTAGACCCATTGAAAAGTGGAGGCCGGTTTGTTGATTGCCCCTCGGCTAGAGAAGTTCCAACATGGGTTGCCATAGATCTTTGGCTCTTTGATTGTTAGATCAAAGAAGGGCTAGAGCACTGGCTCTGATACCACTTGTTGCCCAGCTATGCAACCCAAGAGGGGGGGTGAATTGGGTTTCTAAAAATTTTAAGCCCAACAGATGACTTATGAAGAACGAAACAATGGCTTTAAATCAATATTAATTATCTAAAGTAGTATTGCAAGGATATAATAAAGAAATAAGATAAAGCGATAAAGCACACCACAAACACAAGGATTTATAGTGGTTCGGTGCTAACCTTGCACCTACATCCACTCCCCAAGATCCCACTTGGGAATTTCAATCCACTATCCTTTGTATTCAACCCGAATACAAAACGTCGGAAACTCCGACACTAGCTATCCCAAGCTAGAATACAGGACGTCGGAAACTCCGACCCTAGCTATCCCAAGCTAGAACACTTGTTTCCCGGGTACAAGCCAACCCAAAACACTCCGATTTCAGGTTCGGATCAACCTTTCCTTGTTTTGAAAATCCTCCAAAAACAAGAGCAAAAACTCACAAAGAGTAAGAATATTTAGAGCACAGATGAATACAAAAACAGCTCCTTAAATGAGCAAATATAACAATAAAAGCTTTACTCAAATGAAGAACCCCTTTTTCAGATTTTCTCAAGATGAATGAACGGTTGAACGCTTGAGAAGAGGTTGATTGTTGATTGAAGATCTCTTGAAAGCTTTGAACGATCTCTAGATCAAGGTTGAAACGATAGGCGTGAAGAATTCTCTCCTTGAAAGATCTTCCTTTTCTCTTTCACAATCTCTCTGGTATATTGTGGATCCTCTCTCTTTTTCTCTATGGATATTTCGTTGATCTCAGGCTTTTTCTTGCAAATTTCGGATCCTCTATTCTGTTCTTCTCTTTTTCCTCTCTTTTCTCTTCTCATTTGATTTCACGTTTGATCCGCTATTTAATCTGCAATTTCTTTTATCAAATAAAGCATTTTGTAGCATTAGAAGCAAGAGAAAATAATTTAGGCAGATAAAGAGCCATTAGAGGATTTTTAGGAAGCATAAATGGCAATTAAAATGGGCAAAAAAATAGCCGTTGCTGACATTTCCCGTCGCAGGGGTCGACTCATGAGTCGACTCATGCTTCAGGAGTCGACTCATGAGTCGACTTCTGTTGCAACAGCCAGAAAATGAGTTTCTGCAACTTTTGGCCTAAAACTGCAGGGGTCGACTCATGGGGGTCGACTCATTTCTGGGGGTCGACTCATGAGGGTCGACTCACAGGGTGTGCCAATCAGCTCATTGCCATGAGTTGACTCACGGGTTGACTCATGATTTTCAAACATGCATAACTTTCAAAATACAAGTCCAAAATCAATGAAATTTTCACCATTGGATCACAAATCTTTTGTTCTACCAAATGATACTATCAAATCAGGATTTTAGCAAAATTACGATTTTGCCCTTGAAGAGCATAAAGCCTTTTTCAATTTAAAATATTTGTATCCCTTCAATCTGCTTTGTAATCATCAAAATCAATCTAGGAGCAACACAGTACCTGGCATGGTGCTAGTTGTGGGCATCCCATGTGGGTGTGGGAATGGGTGCATTGTGGGCGCCTTACATGGTTCCAATTCTATCTTATGTAGGAGTCCTTCTTCATGAGTATGGGACTAA
Organism: Elaeis guineensis; assembly: GCF_000442705.2. NCBI lineage: Eukaryota > Viridiplantae > Streptophyta > Magnoliopsida > Arecales > Arecaceae > Elaeis > Elaeis guineensis. Next base: position 83,912,333 of record NC_025997.2, read on the forward strand.
TTCAAAGCATGTTTGAATTAGGAGTTCTATAGTTATTGGGTCATAGAAATCATCTATAAATAGAGAGGGTCTCTACCTATAGATGCATAACAATCAAATAGCAAACAAATCAGATTGAGAGAAAAGAGAAAGAGAGAGAGGTGTGAGAAGAGGGCGCCCCCTTTCTTCCTTGGCTTCTCCCCTTCCTGGCTGCCATCTTTTCTTTGCTATGGGCCCTTCCTTGGGTGTCTCCCTGCTGGTGTGAGATATTACACTAGCACCTCTCCTCACTTGTTTGGTTGGGTTGTGAAGGTGATTTAATCGGAGTTCATCCAGCTTTTCTGCATTGTCTAGCGTGCATGTGAAGTAGAGGGTCTGCACTTTCAGGCCTCCGCAAAGGTTGATTTTAGATTTTTGAAGATTTGATCTTCAATTCTACTACTATCTAAGTAAAAATATGATCTTTATTCATATATATTTCTAGAAAATTTTTAGATATAATCATGATTATCCGAAGAGAAATAATTTTCTTTCCCTTCAATTAGTATCAGAGCAAGATTTTGATACATGGATGGATAACTATTTTTTTTTAAATTATTTATATATTGTATATAATTAAAATTTTATATTAAATATTAATTCTAATTTAAATCTATTTAAATAAAATTTTTGATCTAATTTTGATTGGATTAGATGATCCTAATCAATGGTTGATTATAACAAAATTTTATTGTTGCTAAATTTTTATTGAAATAATAATATGAATTAAAATATATTTTAAATTTATTTTAATAAAATATTAATATTTTTATTTTTATTTAGAAGTAAGACTTATTTTAGATTTGAATTAGATTCATTTTGATGGATATTTAGATCTGAATTTAAACAAAATTCAACACTACAACAAAATAGATTTAATCAAAAATTCAATCCTTATGCATTTATGTTTGCATCTAATTAATTTTTTATTTGATATCAGATCTAAAATTAATATTTTATAATTAGTATAAAATATATTTTAGATCTAATATGATATATATAATACATTAAATCTAATTAGATTAGATGAAGAACATGATTGATAAGATCAAGGATATGTTCATGATATAAATTATTTTATCAAAAATTACATATTGATGTGATTGCATATGAAATTAGATTTCAGATCTTAGTAGCCTAATACTCGAATTGATAAAATCACCAGATCATCTGGTTATAGGAGATTGAAGAGATTAATCTCTCTTATCCATTCGACGGGTTCTCTTATGACGTATAGGAGTATCATTATGATCTGATTTCATGAAGAAGAAAAGTGAACTAATTTTTATAAATTATTTTAATCATAAATATATTTAGATTAGATCTAAAATAATTTATGATTCATTATAATAAGATAAATTCAGATATAAAATTATTTTAAATCTGAATAGCATATTACATAAGATGTAATCGGTATTGATTTAAAAATTATCATGATGCATGAGATATATGTATGAAGTTTAGATCATACCTGTACATGTTTAATTATTAAATATATTATAAAAAATTATTTTCATGAATTGAAACATATTGTATGCTTCACTAAAATTTTGGTAGAATAGTTTTACAGACTGAAACACACGTTTCACACACTTAATTTTGAATTAAATTTGAATGATCTAGATTTGAGAATTGAAGATTATTAAGACACCACATAAATTGATGGGCAAAGGGTTAGCTTGAATCAAGTTCTTTTAATGGGTTAGACCTAGGGTTAAAAACATATATGGACCAACTAGAGAAATTGGTTAAATCTAATTAAATGTTTGTTGCTCTTTGAATTAATTTTGATGATTACAAAGTATTTGAGGAGATTACTAATAATTTTGGCTTGGAAAAAGACTTATTATATTTCAGGGACAAAATCATAATTTTATTAAGACCTGATTCAGAAGCCTCAAGAGCAAGAACAAAAGACGTGCAATCTATTGGAGAAAATTTCAATATTTTTGGAAGTATATTTTGTAAAAAAATCAGATTTCTATTTTTGAGTCGACCCCATGAGTCGACTCATGGCTTAAAGGGCTGAACGGCACGCGAAAATGTTGGCTGGCATACTCTGTGAGTCGACCCCATAGGTCGACCCTTTGGCATGAGTCGACCCCATGAGTCGACCTCTGCTGCTTCGTAGGCCAAAATTACAGAACAGTCATTTTCTGTTCTGTTCCACAAAGGTCGATCCCATGAGTCGACCCATGAGCATGAGTCGATCCTATGAGTCGACCTCTGTGACGAAAAAATTCCACAACGGCTAGTTTTTAACCCGTTTCAATTGCATTTAATGCTCATTTAATGTGCTCTAGTGGCTCTATTTCAGCCCAGATTACTCTCCACCATTATTTGAAGTTATAAAAGGCACTTAAAGGAGGGAATCAAAAAAGAAAAAAAAGAGAGAGAGATTTAAAGAAAAAGGTTCTTCGAGCAATTTTTTTAGCCCTAAGCAAGAGCCCACAAAAAGAATTCAAGAAGCTTTTATTTCAAGTCCACCAACTCCTTAAGAGCTCATTCAAGTCTCCAACCACCTTGAGAAAATCTGAAAGAGCTTCCTTCTAATTGTGTAAAGTGTATTTAAAGCTTTATTCGCTCATTAAAGTAGCTTCATCTATATTTCTGTGCAATTAACTGTAATACTCTTTTTGAGTTATTATTTTTGTTTTGGAAAGGTTCCAAAATATGGGAAGGTTGATCCGAACCTTGAATCGGATTGTATTGGGTTGGCTTGTACCCGAAAAATAAGTGATCTAGCTTAGGATAGCTAGAGTCAGAGGTTCCGATGAGTATATTCAGGTTGAATACAATTTAGTGGATTGGAATTCCTAAGTAGGAGCTTGGGGAGTGGATGTAGGTGCAAGGTTGGCACGGAACCACTATAAATCTTCTTGTTTGTATTGTGCTTAATTGCTCTCCTTTCAAACTTCTCCATTCTCTTGCATTCTAGCATCCAACTATTACCCTTGCATAAATTACACTCTCTATACTTATCTTGCTCACTGTTAAATAATCTTCATAGTGGTCAGTAAAGTTTAAATTTTTTGGAAACCCAATTCACCCCCCCTCTTGGGTTGCATAGCTGGGCAACAAGTGGTATCAAAGCTCGGTGCTCTAGCCCTACTTTGATTTAACCAATCAAAGAGCTAAAGATCTATGGCAACTCAAGTTGGCACTTCTCTAGCCGAGGATAGTCCACTAACCGACCTCCACTTTTCAATGGGTCAAACTATACCTATTGGAAAGCTCGGATGAAAATCTTCATTCAAGCACTTGACTATGATATGTAGAGTATCATAGTAAATGGACCACACATATCCACTAAAATTATTGACGGTATGGAATCAACCAAACCCGAAAAAGAATGGGATGAGGTTGATAAGAAAATGGCTCAACTAAATGCTAAAGCCATGAATATCTTGTATTGTGCCCTAGATGCTAATGAATTCAATCGTATTTCAACATGCATGTCTGCTAAAAAAATATGGGATAGATTAAAGTAACTCATGAAGGAACTAATCAAGTGAAAGAATTCAAAATTAACATGCTCGTGCATAAATTATGGGGAAAATCAGTGCAGGGGTAAAATGGTAATTTTAAAACTTTTTTAAAATCATTATTTTACAGCAAAAATTATTAATTAATCTAATTAATTAATAAAAATTTATCCTACACTAAGATCTAAATATGATATATAGCATGCATGCATTTAAATTTGAAATTCGAATTTGAACAGTAAACACTTTACTGTAATGTGTTCATAACACAATACCTTTGTGCGGATAGTAGATCGCCGTAATCTGATCACCATCGGAAGAGTCTGATCATTGTGATACAGCCACATAGCATGTCTGGCCTCTGCGGATCATCCACACGAAGCTACCAGTTTGATTGACTCCTCACGAGTGCTAGCTCGTTGTAGAGCCCTTTCGACGGTCGATGCTGATCGAACTCCTTCGATCGATGTCTGTCGATTCTTTGGATACTCTAGATCATCAGTAGATATGCTTGAGAGGATGCTGAAGATCTTTCTAAAATTTGGTGGGCTCACGACACTCGTAGCTCACCTTCTCACTTCCCGAACTCCAGGCTAAAACCCTGAAGAACTTATTGAAACCCTGCGCACACTTTTTCTTTCTTTTCTTTCTTTTTCTCTCGGAAGGATATAGACCTTCACCTTGCACACAAGGATTCCTCATACCCAGATTTTCTCTTCAAAATTTTTCTTGCACACGCCCTACTCTTCTCCTCCTTTTAAAACAATATCAAACGTCTTATCCATGTGAGAGGATAAAGATGAGTAATTGCATATTTGAATTCAAATCAAATTTTGAATTCAAATGGAAACCAATTTATTCCTATCCACTAAGGGTGTGAGAAGAGGAGGGCGTGGCTTAATTTGTACATGAGTGATTTCATGAGAAACATTTTCTCATGTAATAAATGGGGCGTTAAAAGAAAATAAGGTTAAGGCGCTAAGATTGGTTGCTCATTCAAATTCAAACTTTGTTTTGAATTTGAATGACCAACCAATCATCTGTTGGGAAATGTGTCCCAAAAAGCCAATCGTCAAGCTGTTGACGGTTGAGCAACCAAGTATTGTAATTGATTTGTTAATAAATAAAATATATTTGGCATCTTCATCATAAGCTTTCATCTTCTAATGAACTCCGTTGTTATGATGAAGTCCTTAGGACTATTTAGGTTCGATAAAGAGAGGATTTATCGATTAGTCCTTAAAACTGTTCACGACCAAATGATAGGCTGTTAATAAGGACGACAGCTTCTATCGAGCATAGATCGCTGTAGGCCATATGGGTTGGTTGTCCTCTTAACCAAGGAGTGTGGAGACACTGGTATGGCATACAGGTGAGATGTAAGGGTACATCATCATTGAACGTGACCAACTCCAGAGTATTCTACTGTCGAGAATATCTCTAATGGGATATAGGTATAAGTGTCCCTTAGACCTGAGATCGCCTCAGTGACTTGCAAGCAACTCACTGTGCTTTGGTACTGAATTAACTGAATTTCTAATTCAGGGATGGAAGGCTTCTGGGCACAGTCAAGTACTTGCAAAGTCAGAGTGTGATCGAGATGGGATTGACCACTCCAAGAGTTGGAGAAGAATGAGTCGCTGTATTTCAATTTAGCAAAACCTTGGCCAGGGTAATCCATCAGATGGATTTGATATTTTGAAATACAATGTGGGCAACCTGATCAGAGTTGATAGTTAAACTCTGGGGTGTCTTATGATCATTTTGGTCAAGGGGATGAATTATATGAAAACTATATCCGCATGGGTTCTAAGGATGTTGTTCTACACATTCGACCTATCCGGTCGTCGGGTACCATTGCTAGATGGTCACTTCGATTGGTATAAGAATTTGTTCCTATGCTACTGGATTAGGTTCGGACCTATGAGGTCACACACATTAGAGTTCATGATCCGATCAGATGGTTGATCAACGATTAAGAATCGTTCTAGGGTTAAATGATCAATACGATTGACATTTAACCCAGTGCAAGTGTTGCAGGAGGATCGATTAGCAATTCGATTGCTAATTAGCTTAATTTGATTAAGCCAATGGACTGAGATTAAGTCTAATTAAATATAATTTAATTAGATTTATTTTGGGCTTGATTGGATCAAGTCCAATTGGTTTATTGGATAAGCCAAGTGCAAGGAAAAACTAGTCCTAGTTCAACTAGGACTTGGGTCAATCTAATTTCTAATTTGATTAGAAAATTAAATCAGATTTAAATCTAATTTAATCTGATTAAATTATATTAAGACCTATTTTAATTGGGTTGATCTAATTTTGATTTGATTTGGTTTGGAAAACCAAATTAAAACAAGTCATAAGACAGAATCCTAGTAAGACTAGGATTCCACCTTGCGCCACATAAGCCTTCTCCACGCCCTCTCTCTTATTCAACGTCAATCTCCACTTATTTTGTGCGACAAAAGCCCTCTCTTAAATCTCTCCCACGTTCACAAAAGGTCTCCTCTCTTCTTTCTTACATGGAAGGTGGTTTGGATCAAATCTAAAAGGAATAAGTTTGGATTTCGAATTCTATGAGATAGAGTTTTAGAAATCCAAAACTCTTTCAATTTTGCACCGAATTTATCCAAAATTTTTTTGGAATTTTCGTGGCTATATTGTGCACCCTTTTCTGTTGATTCATATACAAAAATATGAAGGAGGTGCTCAAGAGTTGGGCGTCTCCTAACTTGCCATGTTTGGATAAGCCTTGACTAGGTGTTTGACCTAGACAAGGACTCTATCATATCTCTCTATATAAGATGAGTTTCTTTATGAAATTTTAGGAGAAGTCAGAGATTTGAGAGACCTTTATGTCATCCAAAAATCAGAGAAAAATACCTTTGGGTCATAGAGATATAAAAGATGAAAGTTTGGATGTCTACAGAGAAAAACGTGAAGAAGAAGAGGGTCTTCTTCTTGGGTTTTTGTTTTCATATCTTTCCTCCCTCCATCTTGAGTTTCCTGAGAGTGTCTCAGATCTAAAACTCCTCCTTTTACTTTTCATCTTTGGAAGAGTCTAAATCAAGAAGAAGGAGGCACCTGATCAACCATCAAAGAAGGATCAGCGCAGTACTAGCATACTGTGCTGATTTCCTGAAGCAGGACTTCTGATCGAGATTCGTGGGCTCGTGTGGATGACTCCTAGAGGCCGGACGCATGTGCAGCTTGCAACATCATCCTCAAGCTCAGATCAGCAAGGTTAGAATGTCTAACTTGCAAGGTAATAGATCTGATCTATTGTTTAATACATACATTAGATGTAGTATAGAAACATGTTGATATGATCAACATGTAGTTCATGCTATATTTATATATTTTAATTTTTGATTTAATGCCATATAATAATCATGTAATAGGATCTTAGATCTAAGGATTTTTTGATCTTAGAAAATAAATTTTGATTTATTTTAGTCTTCCGCTGTATGATCTTGAAAAAGTTTCAAGATCTAACCCTCTTTTTCAAGATCTAACCCTGAAACCCTAGATCTGGTTCCTTCAATTGGTATCAGAGCCTAGGTTCTTTATTACATGATTATTTATACATGCTTAGATCATTTTTTAGATTAGATCTAATTTATAATCTGATTATTAAATCTAAAATTAAAATTTTAGATCAATCACAAACTGCAAGGTTGTCCTGCTGTAAGGTTTACCCCTTACAGTGCAAAGGTTGTCCTAGTTTGTATAGATCTATCTTTAATCATAAATTTATTAGATATGATCTAGATTAAATTTATGATTTATTAGATTTAAAAGATGTTTAAATCTAAAATAAAATCTCTTTGTTAATAATTTTTGTGCAAAGAAATTGTTTAAAGTTAAAATTGTTTCAATTACATGAACCTGTTTAGATTAGATCTAAAGTAGTTTCATGTTTATTTCACTTGCATCTTGATTATGAATCAAACATGCAATATGGTTGGTAGAATCATATTGTAAAATTATTTTACAAATATGAAAATTATTTTTGTTGCTCCTAGATTGATTTTGATGATTACAAAGCAGATTGAAGGGATACAAATAATTTTAAAATGAAAAAGTCCTTATGCTCTTCAAGGGCAAAATCATAATTTCACTAAAATCCTGATTTGATAGTATCATTTGATAGAACAAATGATTTGTAAACTATTGGTGAAAATTTGATTGTATTTGGACTTATATTTTTGAAGTTATGAAGGTTTGAAGTGCATGAGTCGACTCATGAGTCAACTCATGGCACTGTGAGCTGATTGGCACGCAAAAAATTCCCATGGCACGCTGGATTTTTGACTTGGCACGACCTGTGAGTCGACTCATGAGTCGACCCACAAGGCATGAGTCGACTCATGAGTCGACCTCTGCTGATTTGAGCCAAAAAATCCAGAAATCAGACCTTCTGGTCTGTGCAACAGAAGTCGACTCATGAGTCGACTCCTGATGCATGAGTCGACTCATGAGTCGACCCCTGCGATGGAAAATATCAGCAACGGCTATTTTTTTGTCCATTTTAATTGCCATTTATGCTTCCTAAAATTGCTCTAACGGCTCTTTATCTACCTAAATTGTTTTCTCTTGCTTCTAATGCTACAAAATGCTTAAAATGGTGAAAGAAATTGCAGATTAAATAGCGGATCAAACGTGAAATCAAAAACGAGAAGAACAGAAGAGAGAATCCAAAATCTGCACGAAAAAGCCTGAGATCAATGAAAAATCTAAAAAGAAAAAGAGAGAGGATCCACAATATACCAGAGAGATTGTGAAAGAGAAAAGCAAGAGCTTTCAAGGAGAGAATTCTTCACGCCTATTGTTTCAACCTTGATCTAGAAGATCGTTCAAAGCTTTCAAGAGATCTTCAATCAACAATCAACCTCTTCTCAAGTATTCAAGTGTTCATCCATTTTGAGAAAATCCGAAAAAGGGGTTCTTCATTTGAGTAAAGCTTTTATTGTTATATTCGCTCATTTAAGGAGCTGTTATTGTATTAATCTGTGCTCAAAATTTTCTAACTCTTTGTGAGTTTTTGTTCTTGTTTTTGGAAGATTTCCAAAACAAGAAAAGGTTGATCCGAACTTGAAATCGAAGTGTTTTGGGTTTACTTGTACCCGGGAAACAAGTGATCTAGCTTGGGATAGCTAGTGTCGGAGTTTCCGACGTTTTGTATTCGGGTTGAATACAAAGTATAGTGGATTGAAATTTCCAAGTAGGATCTTGGGGAGTGGATGTAGGTGCAAGGTTAGCACCGAACCACTATAAATCCTTATGTTTGTGGTGTGCTTTATCGCTTTATCTTATTTCTTTATTATATCCTTGCAATACTGCTTTAGGTAATTAATATTGATTTAAAGTCTTTGTTTTGTTCTTCATAAGTAATCAGTTGGGCTTAAAATTTTTAGAAACCCAATTCACCCCCCCCTCTTGGGTTGCATAGCTGGGCAACAAGTGGTATCAGAGCTCAGTGCTCTAGCCCTTCTTTGATCTAATAATCAAAGAGCCAAAGATCTATGGCAACCCATGTTGGTACTTCTCTAGCCGAGGGGCAATCAACAAACCGACCTCCACTTTTCAATGGGTCTAATTACACCTATTGGAAAGCTCGGATGAAGATTTTCATACAAGCACTTGACTATGATATGTGGAGTATCATAGTGAATGGTCCTCACACACCCACCAAGATTATAGATGGTGAGGAATCAACCAAACCCGAGAAAGAATGGGATGAGGTTGACAAGAAATTGGCACAATTAAATGCCAAAGCCATGAATGCTCTTTATTGTGCACTAGATGCAAGTGAATTTAATCGCATTTCTACTTGTGCATCTGCTAAAGAAATATGGAATAGGTTAGAAGTAACCCATGAGGGAACAAATCAAGTAAAAGAGTCTAAAATAAACATGCTTGTACATAAATATGAATTGTTCAAAATAGAGCATGATGAGTCCATAACTGCTATGTTTACTCGTTTTACTGATATAATCAATGGTTTAAAGAGTCTTGGCAAATCTTATACTAACAGTGAACTTGTAAGGAAGATTCTCAGGTCACTGCCAAGAACTTGGGAAGCCAAGGTGACTGCCATCCAAGAAGCAAAGGACTTGAACACTCTACCTCTAGAAGAGCTTCTTGGATCCTTGATGACTCATGAACTTAGCATGAAGCAACATCAAGAGGATGAAGTCAAAAAGAAAAGAACCATTGCCCTCAAATCCACAACTTCGCCTGATTATGAAACGGATGACTCTGAAGATGAAGATCAGGATGAAGAGATGGCTCTCATCACCCGAAAATTTAAGAAGTTTCTAAGAAAAAGGAAACAGGGGATGAGAAAGAAATTCACAAAAGGGGATCAAAGCAAAGAAAAGGAGAAAGATCAACCCCCTATATGCTACGAGTGCAAGAAGCCAGGACATTTCAGATCCGAATGTCCACAATTGAAGAAAGGTCCAAAGAAGTTCAAAAAGAAGGCAATGATGGCGACCTGGAGTGCGAGTGATGACTCAAGCTCCGACGAGGAAATCTCAACAGAACAAGCCAACCTGTGCCTGATGGCACACGAAAATGAGGTAACTTCTGAATCCACTAGTGAATTTACTTTTGAAGAATTGCATGAAGCTCTTTATGATTCAATTGAGGAATTAAAAAAACTAGGGAAGAAAAACAAAGAGCTGAAATTGGAAAATCAGTCCTTAGTGAAACAAGCTGAAAATCTTTCAATTGAAAAATTCACCTTGATTCAAGAAAATCAAAACTTAAAGGATGAAATGAACAAGCTGAAATCTATAGTAGATAAGTTCACCTTAAGTTCAAACAAACTAAATATGATCCTTGAAAATCAGAAAGCTATATATGATAAGGCTGGACTTGGTTATAAATCCCTGAAGAAATAAAAATTTCTGAAGGATATTTATGTAAATTATTCAAGTAACAAGTCTACAAATATTACTTGTTTTAAATGTGGAAGAATATGACATAAATCATACACATGTCTTATTAACAAATATGCAAACACAAAGAAAATATGGATTCCAAAAGGAACCATTCTGACTAACCTGAAAGGATCCAAGAAAGCTTGGGTACCTAAGACAGAAACTTGACCTTTGCTTGTAGGTGTGTCTAGCATCCCAAGAAGGAAACAGGAAATGGTATCTTGACAGCGGATGCTCGAGACACATGACTGGTGATGAATCATAATTCATCACGCTTGATGCTAAGGATGGAGGGATGATCACCTTTGGAGATAATGGCAAAGGAAAGATCATCGGGATAGGTAACATTGGTATCACTCCCTCCAAATACATTGAGAATGTTTTATTAGTTAAAGGTTTAAAGCATAACTTACTTAGCATTAGTCAATTCTGTGATAAAGGGTATAAAGTAAGTTTTGAATCATCTGTTTGCATTGTGACGAGTCCTATTAACGATGGCATTAAATTAATAGGACATAGGCATGGCAATGTTTATATGGTAGACTTGAATGATTTAACTAAATTAGACATGCAATGCCTAGTTTCCTTAAATGCTAAAATAAATGAGACTAGTTGGCTGTGGCATCGTAGACTTGCACACATTAGCATGCATTCTCTCCCAAAATTAATTAAAAAGGATTTAGTTCTCGGTTTGCCAAAACTGAATTTTGAAAAGGATAGAATTTGTGATGCATGCCAATTAGGTAAACAAACTAGAGTATCATTTAAATCCAAAAATACTGTTTCAACTTCTAGACCTTTAGAGCTCTTACATATGGATTTATTTGGACCAACTAGAACCACTAGTCTAGGAGGAAAATGATATGAATTTGTAATAATAGATGATTACTCTCATTTTACTTGGGTTTTCTTTTTAGCTCACAAAAATGAAACTTTTCAAATTTTCACGAAATTTCATCAAAAAGTCACTAATGAAAAAGGGTTTTCAATTCAAAATATTAGAAGTGATCATGGAACAGAATTTGAAAATCATGACTTTGAAAATTTTTGTGATGAAAATAGAATTGGCCATAACTTCTCTGCTCCTAGGACACCCCAACAGAATGGGGTAGTTGAAAGGAAAAACAGAACCTTAGAAGAAATGGCCCGTACCATGCTTTGTGAAAGCAACCTTCCAAGATATTTTTGGGCAGAAGCTATTAACACAGCATGTTACATTTTAAATCGTGCTTTAATTAGACAATTTTTAAAGAAAATCCCCTATGAACTTTGGAAAGGAAGAAAACCAAATATTGCATATTTTCATGTTTTTGGTTGCCGATGTTTTGTATTAAATAATGGCAAAGAAAAACTTGGTAAATTTGATGCAAAATCAGATGAAGCAATCTTTCTAGGTTACTCCTTCACTAGTAAAACATTTAGAGTGTTCAACAAAAGAACTTTAGTAGTTGAGGAGTCCATACATGTTGTCTTTGATGAATCTAACGATCTTCCTTCAAGGAAGAATGAGGGTGTTGATGATGCAGATCCACTAATAGAAGGTATGAAGGAGATCACTCTGAAAGACTCAGCAACTCCAGAAGACAAGGATCAAGAAGACAAACAAAATGAGAAAGGTGAAGAAATTCAAGAACAACCTCAAGGTACAAATGACTTACCCAAGGAATGGAGGTATGTTCACAACCACCCTAAGGAGTTAATAATTGGTGATCCTATGCATGGGGTAAAAACCCGTTCTTCACTTAGAGATGTACTTAATCATTGTGCATTTGTATCTCAACTTGAACCTAAAACTTTTGAAGAAGCTGAAAATGATCATAACTGGATTAATGCTATGCAAGAAGAACTTAATCAATTTGAAAGAAATAATGTTTGGACCTTAGTAACAAGACCTAAAGATTATTCAATAATTGGCACAAAATGGGTCTTTAGAAACAAATTAGATGAGCATGGAAATATAATTAGAAATAAAGCAAGACTGGTTGCTAAGGGATATAATCAAGAAGAAGGAATTGATTTTGATGAAACCTTTGCATCTGTTGCTAGATTAGAAGCTATTAGACTTCTACTTGCATATGCTTGCTTTATGAAATTCAAATTATTTCAAATGGATGTTAAAAGTGTATTTTTAAATGGATATATTTCTGAAGAAGAATATGTAGAACAACCCCCTGGATTTGAAAATCATGCTTTTCCCAATCATGTCTTTAGATTAAATAAAGCTTTATATGGTCTAAAACAAGCACCTAGAGCATGGTATGAAAGGCTAAGCAAATTTTTACTAAATAATGGTTTCTCAAGAGGCAATGTAGATACAACCCTATTTATTAAAAGAAACCAAAATGATATGCTAATTATACAAATTTATGTTGATGACATAATTTTTGGGTCTACTAATGAATCCCTTTGTCAAGACTTTGCTAAGCTTATGCAGGGAGAGTTCGAGATGAGCATGATGGGAGAACTCACCTTCTTCCTCGGACTCCAAATCAAACAATCAAAAGAGGGAATCTCCATCACCCAAAGCAAGTACACCAAGGAACTACTCAAAAGATTTGGAATGGAGAACTGCAAACCAATTGGCACACCAATGAGTCCCTCAAGTAAGCTTGACAAGGATGATGAAGGTAAAAGCGTAGACTTAAAATACTATAGAGGTATGATTGGCTCATTATTATATCTAACTGCAAGTAGGCCTGATATCATGTTTAGTGTTTGCTTATGTGCTAGATATCAATCTAATCCTAAGGAATCTCATTTGAATGCTGTTAAAAGAATCCTTAGATACTTAAATGGTACACAAACTATAGGGTTATGGTACTCTAAGGACTCACAAATTAATTTGTTAGGATATTCAGATGCTGATTTTGCTGGATGTAAATTAGATAGAAAAAGCACAAGTGGAACTTTCCAATTTCTTGGAGTTAACCTAATCTCATGGTTTAGCAAGAAACAAAATTCGGTGGCACTGTCTACGGCTGAGGCCGAATACATTGCAGTCGGAAGTTGTTGTGCTCAAATCTTATGGATTAAGCAACAACTCGAAGATTTTGAAATCAAACTTAATGAAACACCAATAAAATGTGATAATACAAGTGCCATAAATCTATCTAAAAATCTAATACAACACTCAAGATCCAAACATATTGAAATAAGACATCATTTCATAAGAGAACATGTTCAAAACAAAAATATAATTCTTGAATATGTTTGCACTGAGAATCAATTAGCTGATATCTTTACAAAGGCCCTTAGTGAGGATAGATTCTGTGAAATTAGGAGAAATCTAGGAATTCTAGATCCATTTGCCTAAAATTTTTTAATTTTCAAAGAATTGATTAGAGCTCAATTTTCAACATCCATCCTGGTCCCAAAAGCTCAGATTTATCACTCTAAAAACTTATCATTGAGCAAAATTCTTTCTCCCAAAATTTTGAATTTTTCTAAAATTTATTTGCATTTTTCCTGAATTTCTGAACTTCATGAGTCAACCCCCATGAGTCGACTCAATGGCAAACTTGTAAATCCCACAAACTTCCCACGGGCTCATTGTTTTTAAACGGGAACCCTGTTTGTGAGATGACTCATCTTCTCATCATCTTCCTTCCGAAAGCCGTTCTTTCCAACTCTTTTTTGCTCCAAATCCAAGGATTTATCTCGAGGCAATTCTCCCTCCTACTCTCCACCAAAAATCGCCTCCTTGGAAAAGAGATTTCTCGTGCTTTCTCGCATTGCTTGGCGCGGTTGGAACGTGCCCTAGCACTTCACCAAACTTCCAAAATCCACTTCTTTTCTCCACTAAAATTCCTCTTTACTCTCTTGTGATCCCTCCTCCTCTCAATTCAAGTCTTCTTGTCTGCTACTTTATTGGATATGGCTCTAAAGATGAAACTTCCCCAAAGAAGGAAATCAATCCGTGAGCCTGAGGAAATTATCCGAAAGAAAAGGCATGTTCAGTCTTCCAGTGTTCCCACTCCAGTTTCAGTACCTGCTCAAGGTCCCTCTCAATCCTCCATAAGCCCCAGTGTGAATCCTCTTTCCGATAGAAAAGTAGAAACCGGGAAAAATATAGATTTTTGGTTCTTTGAGAAAGAAGGCTTTACTTTTGCTACCAAGATCAAAAATCAAGGATGGGAACTCTACTGCTCCCTTAAGGAAGTCACCTATGTTGATCTAGTTAGAGAGTTCTACCAGAACCTACATTATGGAAACGGGTCAGTGACTTCAACAGTCAAGGGGATTGACATATGCTTGGATTCTAGGATATTGGGAGATATACTTCAGTTGCCTAGTGAAGGTTACTCATATATGGAACTCCCAATTAAAGAAGAAGGGATCAGAATTATCTTAGGAGAAACTTTTTCAGGAAGTTTAAACAAATTGGAAGCAAAGCTATTATCCATTGAGATGAGGGTCTTGCATCAGATTGTAACAAAACTCTTCTTTCCTAGGAGTGGTAGGCATGATCTACTATCTGGCAGAGATGTATGTGTCATGTTTCATATCATCACTCAGACCCCCCTAAACCTCCCTGCACTTATGATAGAGGCCATGAGAGAAACTTTGAACAGATCCAAGGCACACTTGCCTTATGGTATGGCCCTTACTAGAGTATTTAGGAGGTTTGGAGTTAGCTGTGAGGGGGAGACACCTACCAAGCTCTCACATGTGGACACTTTCAACCAACACAGCCTGCACCGAATGGGAATTACAAAGACTGTTGGTGGTTGGATCAAGGGCTCTGAAGAGAGAGCTGAGGAAAGAGCTGAAGACAGAACTGAAGGCAGAGTAGAAGAAGAAGGTCCATCTTCTCCTGTACATGACTTCAGGGCAGCTTCACCAGATACCCAGTTCATTCCTGATACTGAGGCTGGCCCTTCAGAGTTTACTAGGATGCCCACACCAGTGTATCAGCCAGAGAGCAGAGCACCTCATTCAGAGTTCAGACTGGCTGACGATAAGATCGAGCATATATCACAGCGTGTGGCTTCTTTGCTGTCTAACTAGTGGGGTAGTACTTCTTTTGCACCTGGAGCTACCTCTTCTGATCAGACCATTACTCCCCACATCTCCACTGTGTTTCAAATGATATCAGATCAGTCCGTCAAGATACAGCAGCTTGAGGACACAGTCTGGAGACTTACTGGCAGAGTTCTTGACTTGCAGGGGCAAGTCCTTGCATTGGCCCATCCCAAGCCACAGGAGTCTACCATTGAGGTCACAGACCTCACTGCAGAGGCTGGCAGGCTCAGAGGAGCTCTAGAAGGTGGATATGAATTACTGAGGAAAGAGATCCGAGGATCGAGTGAGCATGCTACCACCCAGTTCACTGCTCTACTTCAATCTGTTTCCAGAGCACTGAACGTACTTGATTCTATCAGACTCATGGTATCAGCCCTAGCATCTCAGCGTTCTCAGCCACCCAGTTCATCTCGTTCTCCTGCTCATGCCAGAGGCAGACGGGGTAGAGGACGCACTTCTGATCCATCATCTCCTCACCCTATCTCTGATGACTCCGATCATTGACTTATCTTGATCTTTACTAGATCCTAGGTGTTAGTGTCTTGTTCTAGGATCTATACCTTGGGGCCATGTATTGACAATTAGCTG
Organism: Elaeis guineensis; assembly: GCF_000442705.2. Taxonomy (NCBI): domain Eukaryota; kingdom Viridiplantae; phylum Streptophyta; class Magnoliopsida; order Arecales; family Arecaceae; genus Elaeis; species Elaeis guineensis. The sequence goes on from NC_025997.2 coordinate 83,928,399, forward strand.
GTTGAATTTTATTTTTAAGAACTATGTATTGAAACAATTATGATATTAAAGGAATCATCTTTTACCTATATTTCTACCTCTTTGTAATGATATCGATCATATTTTGGTTATATATTTTCTTCTTGTTGAAATATTGTCTTCTCCTTGTTGTTGTTTGCTGTTGATAATTGCTATATTAAGGGGGAGCAAACATCTGTGAAAAACTCTAAAGGGGAAGAAATTAAAGAATGTTTCAGAAAAAGGAAGAGTTAACTATGTTTGATGATATAAAAAAGGGGGAGAAATTAAACAAAAACAAAAATTGAAATTAAACAAAAAAAGCAAAACCCTAAATTATGAGAAAAAGGGGGAGAAATTAAACAAAAACAAAGATTGGAAGATTAAACCAAACTAGAGAAATTAAACAAAAACAAGAATTGAAAGATTAAACCAAACTTGAGAAATTAAACAAAAATTGGAAGATTAAAAAAAATATTGGGAAACAAATATTGGAGAAATTAAACAAAATTTTGAGAAATTTGGTATCGAAATTTGGTATCAGACAGAACTTAAACAAAAAGCCATCCATCAAAAGCAAAATCATAAGTACAATGCAAATAAGTATTTTTTTTATATGCTCTGATATATTTCAAAATTCAAACTTGCTCTGATACATCTTTTGAAATTTTATTTACCTTGATACAACTTAAGAAATTTGATTTACTCTGATACACCCTAAAATTTCTTTTAACTTGCTCTGATACATCTTTTGAAATTTTATTTACCTTGATACAACTTAAGAAATTTGATTTACTATGATACACCCTAAAATTTCTTTTAACTTGCTCTGATACATGATAAAATTTGATCTGATACAATGTGAAAGTTTCTCTGATATATTATAACATCTGCTCTGATACAGTGTTAAATTTTCTCTGATATATTATAACATTTACTCTGATACATTATAAAATCTTTTCTAATATCATTGTAAAAATTATTTTTCTTGCTCTGATACATTGCAAAATTTATTTATCTTCTCTTGCTCTGATATATCTTAAACTCAAAATGATCTAATACCCTTTTCAAATCTTTAAGAAAATGGACAAACTATTTTTGCATTTATATTACATGCCAAAAGAATCATACTCTTTTCAAGCATATACACCTATAATGGATTCTTTTGAAATTAATGCATTAACATAAATATTTTTGTTCAAATGTTTTGTCATCATCAAAAAGGGGGAGATTGTTGCTCCTAGATTGATTTTGATGATTACAAAGCAGATTGAAGAGATACAAATAATTTTAAAATGAAAAAGTCCTTATGCTCTTCAAGGGCAAAATCATAATTTCACTAAAATCCTGATTTGATAGTATCATTTGATTGAACAAATGATTTGTAAACTATTGGTGAAAATTTCATTATATTTGGACTTATATTTTTGAAGTTATGAAGGTTTGAAGTGCATGCGACGAAAAATATCAGCAACGGCTATTTTTTTGCCCGTTTTAATTGCCATTTATGCTTCCTAAAATTGCTCTAACGGCTCTTTATCTACCTAAATTATTTTCTCTTGCTTCTAATTCTACAAAATGCTTAAAATGGTGAAAGAAATTGCAGATTAAATAGCGGATCAAACGTGAAATCAAAAATGAGAAGAACAGAAGAGAGGATCCAAAATCTGCACGAAAAAGCCTGAGATCAACGAAAAATCCAAAAAGAAAAAGAGAGAGGATCCACAATATACCAGAGAGATTGTGAAAGAGAAAAGCAAGAGCTTTCAAGGAGAGAATTCTTCACGCCTATTGTTTCAACCTTGATCTAGAAGATCGTTCAAAGCTTTCAAGAGATCTTCAATCAACAATCAACCTCTTCTCAAGCATTCAAGCGTTCATCCACTTTGAGAAAATTCGAAAAAGGGGTTCTTCATTTGAGTAAAGCTTTTATTGTTATATTCTCTCATTTAAGGAGCTGTTATTGTATTAATCAGTGCTCAAAATTTTCTAACTCTTTGTGAGTTTTTGTTCTTATTTTTGGAGGATTTTCAAAACAAGGAAAGGTTGATCCGAACCTGAAATCGAAGTGTTTTGGGTTTACTTGTACCCGAGAAACAAGTGATCTAGCTTGGGATAGCTAGTGTCGGAGTTTCCGACGTTTTGTATTCGGGTTGAATACAAAGTATAGTGGATTGAAATTTCCAAGTAGGATCTTGGGGAGTGGATGTAGGTGCAAGGTTAGCACCGAACCACTATAAATCCTTGTGTTTGTGGTGTGCTTTATCGCTTTATCTTATTTCTTTATTATGTCCTTGCAATACTGCTTTAGGTAATTAATATTGATTTAAAGTCTTTGTTTTGTTCTTCATAAGTAATCAGTTGGGCTTAAAATTTTTAGAAACCCAATTCACCCCCCCCCTCTTGGGTTGCATAGCTGGGCAACAATTTTTTGAAAAGCTGAACCCAACCCTTAGCCCAAAACTTAATTAAGAATTAAGAAGTTGTTTGATTAGGTTCTAGGATTGTGAATTGAAGAACCTAAGACACAAATCATAACACATTGGGTTAATGGGTTAGTGGAAATTAGGTCCATTAATTGGGTTAGACCTATGGTTAGATTAAAGATGGACTTAATTAGAGAATTGACTAAATCTAATCAATTGTTGTCTTAGATTAGGTCAAAGATTCTCTAGATCAATTACAATAGTTGTAGTTGGTCAAGTCCATGTCTTTAACAAGAACCAAATGGACTTGATTCTTGGCTAAGCGGTCTAGCACGAACTGTTAGGTTGATCTAATCGAAACTAATTAAACCAGTTGGTATCTAAGGTAAACCAGACTGGTGGTTTTTAATTGGGAGCCCGCTTATCTGGTCATTTCTGATGGTGTCTAAGGCAAGCTTTGACGGATCCTCCCACTGATCGAACTTACCTGGCCTCTTGGTGAAATTATGTTTTGATCGGATCACTTGACTATTTGAGCTGACCCATGTCAGCTAGGTAAATCAGTGTGACTGATTTAGGTGCTCCTAGACCAGCCCTGGTCTCCCTTAAGCTGACTTGGTGAAGCCAGTGGGAGGATCATGATAAGCTGGTTCATCTGACTCCATCCTCTATATTATTTAAATCCTCTAAAATTATTAGGTCCTTAAAATGATAAAGTTATGGAGATAACTGAGTCATAGCCTCCCATTAAGGTGTTTGATAATGAGTCCATTAACTCAATAATCATTACAGACCCAAAGGCCTGGTGCTTGTTGACTAATGGAATTATCACTCATCATACGACGACTTAGAAGTGTCTCTCTAATGGTGGTTAGGTGAGCCAACCAAAGTTGGGCTTAATCATTCGTTGGTTAGATACACTAAGTATGATCATGTTAATAGTTGGATCTAACCGGATCCTTATAGTGGAGGCCAAAGCCTACTGATTAGGTTTCTGAGGCAAAATTAAAATTACTAGAAATTGTTTAGAGAAACAATTGATTATGAACCTATCCTTAGATGTACATGGGTTGGCCAACCAAAGTTGGGCTTGTGTGCAGTCTAAGTGGATTCTAGTACCCGCTAAGGAATTAGGGTAATTCCTCGAATTGGAGGTAGAGGCTACCAATTCGAATAAAATAGTGGGAGAAACCTTTTGATTAAAGTCCAAATCCTTAGGTTTAATGAATCAATTACTAATTAGGTTATGGTTCTCCTTTGTGCAAATATGGCCACTTCCCTATCGCTCCGATCATTGTTGGACAATGATAAGTTGGTGGGACCCAACTTCGATAGCTGGTACCGAAAGTTGAAGATAGTCCTGGAGCATGAACGGATCCTATATGTGATAATGGATCCTGCACCTGAGGAGCCAGCTGTCAATGAATGTGGAACAATCAGAGACACTTACCAGAAGTGGCTCAGTGATCGGACCATGGTGTGCCGCTTCATGCTGGCTACTATGAGCGATGAGTTTAGTCGCAGATTCGAGATGGCTCAGCCAAAGGACAAGCTTCAAGTGTTGGAGGATGCCTTTGGCACACCCGATGATGTGGAGAGGCACAAGACTAGTTGTGCCATCTTCAACGCCAAAATGCGGGATGGTGCCTCTGTCACTGATCATGTATTGTACATGATCGAGCTGATGGAATGATTGAGCAAGCTCGACTTTTCCTTGCATGAGCAGCTTGGGAAAGATACAATACTAAACTCGCTGCCCAAGTCTTATCTCCCATTCCTCACTCATTATAGAATGACAAAGCCTGAAGAGAACTACCATGGGTTACTGGGGTTGCTTCAGAACTTTGAGAAGGATCACCAACTTCACAAGGTGTCGGTGAATTTAGTGGGAGGTTCGTCTTCTGGTTCTCGACTTTTTAAGAAAGGGAAGAAGAACAAGAAGAAGAAAGTAAAGAAGGTGCAAGTTCAGGCTAGGACATCAGTGCAGAGCCAGACCAAAAAGGTCAAGCCTGATAAGAGTCTATTCTACTGGCAAGCACCCTAGATTAGATAGTGTGTCAGATATCTACTTATGGCACTATAGGCTAGGTCATATAAACAAGAACAGAATAAACAGGTTGACTCAAGAGGAAATCCTCGAAGTTAGTGATTGTGAATCACTTCCAACCTGTGAGTCCTGTCTTCTTGGTAAAATGACCAAGTCACCTTTTACTGGAAAAGGTGAGAGAGCTACTGAGCTGTTGAGCCTAGTACATACTGATGTATGTGGGCCCATGAGCACCAGTGCTAGAGGTGGATATTTCTACTCCATAACTTTCACGGATGACCTATCCCAATATGGATATGTCTATCTGATGAAACATAAGTCGGATTCATTTGAAATGTTCAAACGATTCTGAAGTGAAGTAGAAAAATAAACTGAGAAGAGTATTAAAACTCTTCGATCTGATCGAGGAGGAGAATACCTTTCTAGTGAGTTTCTCACATATCTAGGAGAGAATGGGATTCTCTCCCAATGGACTCCTCCAGGAACACCACAGCATAATGGTGTGTTTGAAAGGAGGAATCGGACTCTGTTAGACATGGTCCGATCCATGATGGGTTTTGCTAGCTTGCCGATATCTTTCTGGGGAAATACACTCGAATCGGCCTGTTATCTGTTAAATAGGGTTCCAAGTAAGTCCGTAATCAAGACTCCATATGAGATATGGACGGGACGTAAGCCAGCACTTTCACACCTTAGGGTCTGGGGGTGCCCGGCCTATGTCAAACGATTAGTCACAGACAAACTTGGACCTAGGTCTGACAAATGCTCATTCATAGGGTACCCCAAAGAGACAAAAGGATATTTTTTCTACCATGCTGATGAACAAAAGGTGTTCGTCAGCCTTAAGGCAATCTTTTTAGAAAAGGAGTTCCTTAGTGAAGGAACCATTGCCTCTAAGGTTGAACTTGATGAAGTTCAACAGGTAGAAGGACCGACACCAATAGCTGAACCTGAGTCGGATATGATTAGATCAGATCTGGAGCTCAATATACCTGTACCATTAAGGCGATCCGGTAGAGTACCGCGTCAGCCGGACAGATACTACGATTTCTTGGTCTGGGACAGTGATCCCATCGAACTTGATGAGAATAATGAGGATCCGATCACCTATATGGATGCTATGCAAAGACCTGATTCTGAGAAATGGCTTGAAGCCATGAAATCCGAAATGGAGTCCATGAAGGTCAACGATGTATGGATATTGGTTGACCCACCTGAAGGGGTTAAACCCATTGGGTGTAAATGGGTCTTCTAAAGGAAGAGGGGCACAGACGGAAAGGTGGAGACCTATAAAGCCCGTCTGGTTGCCAAGGGGTATCGTCAACGTTATGGTATTGACTATGACGAGATATTTTCCCCTGTGGCAATGCTCAAATCTATTCGGATAATGCTTGCAATAGCTGCCCATCTGGATTATGAGATCTGGCAGATGGATGTAAAGACAGCTTTCCTGAATGGAGAGCTGATTGAAGAGGTGTATATGATACAACCTGAAGGGTTTACATCCACAGATGAGTCCAAGGTGTGCAAGCTTCAGAGATCCATTTATGGATTGAAGCAAGCTTCTCAGAGTTGGAACATGCATTTTGATAAGGTGATCAAAACGTATGGCTTCATTAAGAATGGAGAAGAGCCCTGCATCTATAAATGGGCAAATGGTCCAGTTGTGGTATTCCTTGTCTTGTACGTGGATGTCATTCTCTTAATCGGGAATGACATCCCCGCACTACAGGGAATAAAAGTTTGGTTGTCATCACAGTTCTCCATGAAGGACTTGGGTAAAGCATCCTACATCCTAGGGATGAAGATCTATAGGGATAGATCTAAAAGGATGCTTGGGTTATCCCAGTCCATGTACATAGACACTGTGCTAAAGAGGTTCAGCATGGAGAATTCCAAGAAGGGCTATCTACCGATAGGCCATGGAATTTCTCTCTCTAAGAAGGATTGTCCGACAACTCCTGAAGAGAGAGAGCGTATGAGTAGAGTCCCATATGCTTCAGCTGTGGGATCTATCATGTACGCCATGACATGTACAAGACCATATGTGGCATACTCACTAGGAGTAGTGAGTAGATACCAATCTGATCCTGGAGAAGATCACTGGAAAGTGGTTAAAGCCATCCTTAAGTATTTGAGAAATACTAAGGACCAATGGTTGGTTTATGGTGAGTCAGATCTGAAACTTGTGGGGTTCACAGACTCCAGCTTCCAATCTGACCATGATGACAGCAGGAGCGTGTCGGGTTATATCTTTACTCTGAATGGTGGAGCCATCTGCTGGAAGAGTTCCAAGCAGTATACTGTGGCAGACTCTGTTTGTGAAGCGGAGTATATCGCAGCATCAGATACCGCGAAGGAAGCTGTGTGGCTGAGGAAATTCATCAACGAGCTCGGAGTAGCACCCTCCCTCGATGGTCCAGTCCTGCTCTACTGCGATAGCACTAGTGCCATAGCTCAGGTGAAGGAACCCAAAGCACATTAGCGGACGAAGCACATCTTGCACCGCTTTCACCTGATCTGAGAGATCGTGGATCGAGGTGATGTCGACCTTCAGAAGATCGACGGAAAGGAGAACCTAGCCGACCCCTTCACTAAAGCCCTGGCAATAAAGGAGTTCGACAACCACAAGTCGAAGATGGGTATTAGATACTATGCCGAGTGGCTTTAGGACAAGTGGGAGTTGTTGGAAAATGTATCCCAAAAAGCCAATCGTCAAGCTGTTGACGGTTGAGCAACCAAGTATTGTAATTGATTTGTTAATAAATAAAATATATTTGGCATCTTCATCATAAGCTTTCATCTTCTAATGAACTCCGTTGTTATGATGAAGTCCTTAGGACTATTTAGATTCGATAAAGAGAGGATTTATCGATTAGTCCTTAAAACTGTTCACGACCAAATGATAGGCTGTTAATAAGGACGACAGCTTCTATCGAGCATAGGTCGCTGTAGGCCATATGGGTTGGTTGTCCTCTTAACCAAGGAGTGTGGAGACACTGGTATGGCATACAGGTGAGATGTAAGGGTACATCATCATTGAACGTGACCAACTCCAGAGTATTCTACTATCGAGAATATCTCTGATGGGATATAGGTATAAGTGTCCCTTAGACCTGAGATCGCCTCAGTGACTTGCAAGCAACTCACTGTGCTTTGGTACTGGACTAACTGAATTTCTAATTCAGGGACGGAAGGCTTCTGGGCACAGTCAAGTACTTGCAAAGTCAGAGTGTGATCGAGATGGGATTGACCACTCCAAGAGTTGGAGAAGAATGAGTCACTGTATTTCAATTTAGCAAAACCTTGGCTAGGGTAATCCATCAGATGGATTTGATATTTTGAAATACAATGTGGACAACCTGATCAAAGTTGACAGTTAAACTCTGGGGTGTCCTATGATCATTTTGGTCAAGGGGATGAATTATACGAAAACTATATCCGCATGGGTTCTAAGGATGTTGTTCTACACATTCGACCTATCCGATCGTCGGGTACCATTGCTAGATGGTCACTTTGATTGGTATAGAAATTTATTCCTATGCTACCGGCTTAGGTTCGGACCTATGAGGTCACACACATTAGAGTTCATGATCCGATCAGATGGTTGATCAACGATTAAGAATCATTCTAGGGTTAAATGATCAATACGATTGACATTTAACCCAGTGCAAGTGTTGCAGGAGGATCGATTAGCAATTTGATTGCTAATTGGCTTAATTTGATTAAGCCAATGGGCTGAGATTAAGTCTAATTAAATATAATTTAATTAGATTTATTTTGGACTTGATTGGATCAAGTCCAATTGGTTTATTCGATAAGCCAAGTGCAAGGAAAAATTAGTCCTAGTTCAACTAGGACTTGGGTCAATCTAATTTCTAATTTGATTAGAAAATTAAATCAGATTTAAATCTAATTTAATCTGATTAAATTAGGTTAAGACCTATTTTAATTGGATTGATCTAATTTTGATTTGATTTGGTTTGGGAAACCAAATTAAAACAAGTCATAAGACAGAATCCTAGTAGGACTAGGATTCCACCTTGCGCCACATAAGCCTTCTCCACGCCCTCTCTCTTATTCAACGTCAATCTCCACTTATTTTGTGCGACAAAAGCCCTCTCTCAGATCTCTCCCACGTTCACAAAAGGTCTCCTCTCTTCTTTCTTACATGAAACGTGGTTTGGATCAAATCTAAAAGGAATAAGTTTGGATTTCGAATTCTATGAGATAGAGTTTTAGAAATCCAAAACTCTTTCAATTTTGCACCAAATTTATCCAAATTTTTTTTGAAATTTTTGTGGCTACATTATGCACCCTTTTATGTTGATCCATATATGAAAATATAAAGGAGGTTCTCAAGAGTTGGGCATCCCTTAACTTGCCATGTTTGGATAAGCCTTGACTAGGTGTTTGACCTAGACAAGGACTCTATCATATCTCTCTATATAAGATGAGTTTCTTTGTGAAATTTTAGAAAAAGTTATATATTTGAGAGACCTTTGTTCCTTCCAAAAATCAGAGAGAAATAACTTTGGGTCGTAGAGATATAAAAGATGCAAGTTTGGGTGTCTAGAGAGAAAAACGTGAAGAAGAAGAGGGTCTTCTTCTTGGGTTTTTGTTTTCATATCTTTCCTCCCTTCATCTTGAGTTTTCTGAGAGTGTCTCAGATCTGAAACTCCTCCTTTTACTTTTCATCTTTGGAAGATTCCAAATCAAGAAGAAGGAGGCACCTGATCAACCATCAAAGAAGGATCAGCGCAGTACTAGCATACTGTGCTGATTTCCTGAAGCAGGACTTCTGATCGAGATTCGTGGGCTCGTGTGGATGACTCCTAGAGGCCGGACGCATGTGCGGCTTGCAACATCATCCTCAAGCCCAGATCAGCAAGGTTAGAACATCTAACTTGCAAGGTAATAGATCTGATCTATTATTTAATACATACATTAGATGTAGTATAGAAACATGTTGATATGATCAACATGTAGTTCATGCTATATTTATATATTTTAATTTTTGATTTAATTCTATGTAATAATCATGTAATAGGATCTTAGATCTAGGGATTTTCTGATCTTAGAAAATAAATTTTAATTTATTTTAGTCTTCCGCTGTATGATCTTAAAAAAGTTTCAAGATCTAACCCTCTTTTTCAAGATCTAACCCTGAAACCCTAGATCTGGTTCCTACATCATCCTTATCCACTCATATGGCGCATTAAAGTAGGGCATGAGGAGGGTTTTGCGTGAAAAAAAATTCATGAGAACTTTCTTATCGTGAATTCAAAAGGGCGCAGTGGAAGTGAGGTGGCGCAGGGAGAATGGGTCAAGGTGGTTTCATTATTTAAACCAACCTAATTGAACCAAATAAGTTAGGTCCAATTAGACTAATTTAAATCTAACTAAATTAGACTTAATTAGGCTCAATAAAATCCTAATCAAATCAAGAATTGATTAAGCCCAACCCCGGATCAAATCAGAGACCAAACCATCTCAACGATTAGGTCAACTCTTAACCTAATCGGGTCAAACCCAACTGAATCCAATTCAATTGGACTTGATCCAAAAATAATTACTCAATCAAATTAAGTTAATTAGTGATCAAATCACTAATTAAACCTCTCATAAATATTGAGTCCAAATTCGATGGGTAATCGGGCATCAGAATTCATCGATATGTAACCCTGATCGAAGAGTCCCAAACCAGTGGGACTCTTAACCCCGGTACCCAAAATGTGTGGGACTCATGATCAGAGAATCCTGATTCTCAATCACAGAGTCCCAGACACGTAGGACTCATAGTCCATGAGCATTAAGACTCTTCATCAGCCATCAGATCAGATAGGAACCTCTAATGTGTGTGACCCCGCAAGTTCGAACCTAAGCTGGTAGCACAGAAACCAATTCCTGTACTAATCGAAGTGACCATCTAGCAATGGTACCCGACGATCAGATAGGTCGAATGATCACAACCGTAGAAGTCCGGGTGAAGTCTTCCTTGGCGTAGAAACCCGGCTCCCGTAGGAGTCCGGATGAACTCTTCTTTGGCGGTGGAACCCGG
>NC_025997.2:83939029-83974908 GCF_000442705.2 Elaeis guineensis
TTCCTGTAGAAGCCCGGGTGAAGCTTACCTTGGCGGCGGAACCCGGCTCCCGTAGGAGTCCGGGTGGAGCCTTCCTTGGCGGCGGAACCCGCTCCCGTAGGAGTCCGGGTGGAGCCTTCCTTGTCATAGGAACCCGGCTCCCGTAGGAGTCCGGGTGAAGTCTTCCTTGGCGTAGAAACCCGGCTCCCGTAGGAGTCCGGGTGAAGTCTTCCTTGGCGTAAAAACTCGGCTCCCGTAGGAGTCCGGATGAACTCTTCTTTGGCGGCGGAACTCGGTTCCTGTAGAAGCCCGGGTGAAGCTTACCTTGGCGGCGGAACCCGGCTCCCGTAGGAGTCCGGGTGGAGCCTTCCTTGGCGGCGGAACCCGGCTCCCGTAGGAGTCTGGGTGGAGCCTTCCTTGTCGTAGGAACCCGGCTCCCGTAGGAGTCCGGGTGAAGTCTTCCTTGGCATAGAAACCCAGCTCCCGTAGGAGTCCGGATGAAATCTTCTTTGGCGGCGGAATCCGGTTCCTGTAGAAGCCCGGGTGAAGCTTACCTTGGCGGCGGAACCCGGCTCCCGTAGGAGTCCGGGTGGAGCCTTCCTTGGCGGCAAAACCCGGCTCCCGTAGGAGTCCGGGTGGAGCCTTCTTTGCCGTAGGAACCCGGCTCCCGTAGGAGTCCGGGTGAAGTCTTCCTTGGAGGCAAAACCCGGTTCCTGTAGGAGTCCGGGCGAAGCCTCTCTTTATCGTGGAAACCCGGCTCCCGTTGGAGCCTAGACCTTCCACATTGCTCATGTCAGGATGAGGTTCTCCTCCTGTTCCTGTCAGGGCCGTGGGGGCACGTTAGGGCGTTGTAAGGCGTCTCCCCCCATCCGATCTAAAAGAACCGGGCCTTCGACTTTGCTCAAGTTAGGGTGAGGTTCTCCTCCTGTCCCTAACAGGGCTGTGGGGGCACATTAGGGCGTTGTAAGGCCTCTCCCCCCATCCGGTCTAAAAGAACCGGGCCTTTGACTTTGCTCAAGTTAGGGCGAGGTTCTCCTCCTGTCCCTAACAGGGCTGTGGGGGCACATTAGGGCATTGTAAGGCCTCTCTCCCCATCCGGTCTAAAAGAACCGGGCCTTCAACTTTGCTCAAGTTAGGGCGAGGTTCTCCTCCTGTCCCTAACAGGGCTGTGGGGGCACATTAGGGCGTTGTAGGGCCTCTCCCCCCATCCGGTCTAAAAGAACCGGGCCTTTGACTTTGCTCATGTCAAGACGAGGTTCTCCTCCTGTTCCCGACATGGCCGTTATTTTTGGAGGGGTCATATCCAGTCATAATACATCCGCGTTAAGTAGGAGGAGCGCGTTAGCTAGAAAGAAAAGTAGATTCAAAATGAAATAGTAAGCAATACATTTACAGTTCTCCCGCTCCTCCTTGAGGCCCTCCGGCGATGGAGTCGATGGTCCCGATAGGAGGCCGGTCCCCGGGCTGCTCCTCCCTTTTCTGCGGTTCGGGCGGTGGGAGGGCTCTTGGCCGGTCTCCTCTACCCTCAGGCCGGCGGTGGATGAATCTGTCGAGCCGACCTCGCCGGATGAGCTCCTCGATCTCGTCCTGGAGCTGGATGCACTCTTCGGTGTCGTGGCCGTGGTCGCGGTGGTAGAGGCAGAACTTGTTGGGGTTGCACTTCCCGGGGTGCGTGCGCATCCTCTCCAGCCTAGGGAGCAGCTCCCTGACCTCCATTAGTACCTGGGCCTTCGAGGCGTTGAGGGGGGCGTAGTTGCGAAACTTTCCTGGTGGGGAACCCCGCCGAAACCTGTTGTCCGGGCTCCTCTGCCTGCGTGCGCGGGGGGGAGTATGGGCGCGCTTATGCCCAGGAGGGGATCGGGAGCGAGGCCGGGCTTCCTTTGGCCTCTTCTCAACTGCGAGCTTACCAGAATTTCCCGCCTGGCGCTCCCTCGCAGTCTCTTCATCCTTCATTTTGAAGGCCTCTTCCGCTCGGGCGTATCCTTCAGCCCGAGCCAGCAGATCAGCGAAATCCCTGGGGTACTTCTTCTCCAGGGAGTATAAGAGATCATTCTTCTGAAGGCCACCTTTCAGGGCGGCCATGGCAACCGACTGGTCCAAGTTTCGGACTTCCAACGCCGCGGTGTTGAAGCGGTTGATGTAGGCCCGTATGGACTCCCCTTCCCTCTGCTTGATGTTGATGAGGGACTCCGAACCTTTTCGGGAATGTCGGCTGCTGACAAAATGGGCCACGAATTGGTGGCTCATTTGATCAAAGGAGAATACGGTACCCGGCTTCAGAGCTGAGTACCAGTTTCTTGCTGCTCCCTTCAAGATAGACGGGAAAGCCCGGCACAAGATGGCGTCAGGAGCACCGTGGAGCAGCATCATCGTTCGAAAGGCCTCCAGATGATCGACCGAGTCCGACGTCCTGTCGTAGCTTTCGAACTGAGGAAGCTTGAAATTTGGCGGGATCGGTTCCTGCATAATCATTTGGGAGAAGGGAGGGTCAGTGCAGATATCCTCACCGTAAGCGGGAGGTGCATGGCGGAGTTCTTCGATCCGTCGGTTCATCTCCTGGAGCCTCCGGTCCAGGAAATCCTCTCGACTTCGAGTCTCGAGGGTCCTTTGGCAGAACGGGGGCAGGGATCTCCCAGGGGTGGAGTCGTGGTCCGATTGAGGGCTCTCCACCCTTGGATTCGCCTTCTCGGGAAGGATGGGGCGGCTGGCCCAAGTGGCCCACCCCACCGCCGGGTTCTGGCATTCCGGAGATGCCCCTTCCGGATGCGCCGACGCCTGCGGTGGCTGCTGCTGCATTGCCTGTACGGCCTCGACGAGGCCTTTGACCTGCTGCGCCAGCAAGTCAAACTGCTCCGCGCCGACCGCCGTCGCCGGAGGGGGAGGAGGAGCTGGCTGAGAAACGGGAGGGGAGGCCGGAGCCTGAGATCTGGCCGCGGAGGCCGTGGACCGCTGGGTGGACGCCCTGCGCGGAGGCATCGGGTGTCGATCTCGCAGGGGAGGATTAGGAGTAGATGACGGAGAGATGGCCGGAGGCGGCTCCGTTGAGCGCTCCTTCAAGAACAAGGGTGCTGCGAAGACACGGGCCCCTTCCTCTAGCGCCAATCCTGTTGGTGCAAAAATCCGCCTGCGCCGGAGAAGCTGGAGTTGAGGAAGCCGCGGTCGCCGTCGGGACCTGCAAGGGAAGTCTAAACCGGAGGTGGGGTTGCTCCGGCAAGACCCTCCGACGCTCAAGTCAGTTCTCTGCCTCAACAAGAATGGAGTGCTCGAACGGAGAGTTTAGCAGAGTTTTGAGATAAGGCAAAAGAGCTTAAAGAATAACGTATCTGAGTCCCCCTTTTATAGGCGAGGGAGGCAACGGACTGATGGCGACGTTTGTAACCGCCTGGTAGTGGGCCGCCCATGGTCAGGGGAATTGATTGCGAAATATAATGGAGCAGATACGTGGGCATCACCTCGACCCACCACGTGGAATCTATTATGAGGGGTGGAGCAGCGTCCGTCGTCAGGAGAATCGCATGGTATCCGTCGCAGGAGGTGGAGCAGGTTCGTGGCCGTCACTGTGGCCTGCCAGGGGATAGTGGAGCTGTGCGGAGTCCGCCACAGGAAGTGGAGCAGGGCAGCTATGGCCACTGCGGCTTGTCAGGGAATGATGGTACTGCACGGAGTCCGCCACAGGAAGTGGAGCAGGGTCGTGGCCGTTTTGGGGGCCTGTCAGGGGGCGTGGATCTATCGATTGAAGCTCGGTAACGGCCGGAGCCCAGTTTCTGTTGAGGTCCGGGTGAGGCCCTCCGGGCGGTAGGGGTCGTGAACAGAGCCCGACTCCCGTAGGAGTCCTGGCGGAGCAGCAGTTGATATCGAGAGCGGAGCCCGGCTCCCGTGGGGGTCCGGGCGGAGCTGCGCTGATGCCGACAGTGGAGCCTGGCTCCCGTAGGAGTCCTGGCGGAGCCGCAACTACCGTCGGCGGTGGAGCCCGACTCCCGTAGGAGCCCGAGCGGAGCTGCACTTGCTGTCGGCGGTGGAGCCCGGCTCCCGTAGGAGTCCGGGCGGAGCTGCACTTGCTGTCGGCGGTGGAGCCCGGCTCCCGTAGGAGCCCGGGCGGAGCTGCACTTGCTATCGGTGGTGGAGCTCGACTCCCGTAGGAGTCTGGGCGGAGCTGCACTTGCTGATGGCGGTGGAGCCCAGCTCCCGTAGGAGTCCGGGCGGAGCTGCACTTGCTGTCGACGGTGGAGACCGGCTCCCGTAGGAGTCCGGGCGGAGCTGCACTTGCTGTCGGCGGTGGAGCCCGGCTCCCGTAGGAGCCCGGGCGGAGCTGCACTTGCTGTCGGCGGTGGAGCCCGGCTCCCGTAGGAGCCCGGGCGGAGCTGCACTTGCTGTCGGCGGTGGAGCCCGACTCCCGTAGGAGTCCGGGCGGAGCTGCACTTGCTGATGGCGGTGGAGCCCGGCTCCCGTAGGAGTCCGGGCGGAGCTGCACTTGCTGTCGGCGGTGGAGCCCGGCTCCCGTAGGAGCCCGGGCGGAGCTGCACTTGCTGTCGGTGGTGGAGCCCGGCTCCCGTAGGAGTCCGGGCGGAGCTGCACTTGCTGATGGCGGTGGAGCCCGGCTCCCGTAGGAGTCCGGGCGGAGCTGCACTTGCTGTCGGCGGTTCCGTCGTGGGTTCCGGCTGTGGGTATTTTATACCCAACAGCGTACATGATAGATCCCACGGCTGAAGCATATGGGACTCTACTCATACGCTCTCTCTCTTCAGGAGTTGTCGGACAATCCTTCTTAGAGAGAGAAATTCCATGGCCTATCGGTAGATAGCCCTTCTTGGAATTCTCCATGCTGAACCTCTTCAGCACAGTGTCTATGTACATGGACTGGGATAACCCAAGCATCCTTTTAGATCTATCCCTATAGATTTTCATCCCTAGGATGTAGGATGCTTCACCCAAGTCCTTCATGGAGAACTGTGATGACAACCAAACTTTTATTCCCTGCAGTGTGGGGATGTCATTCCCGATTAAGAGAATGTCATCCACGTACAAGACAAGGAATACCACAACTGGACCATTTGCCCATTTATAGATGCAGGGCTCTTCTCCATTCTTAATGAAGCCATACATTTTGATCACCTTATCAAAACGCATGTTCCAACTCCGAGAAGCTTGCTTCAGTCCATAAATGGATCTCTGAAGCTTGCACACCTTGGACTCATCTGTGGATGTAAACCCCTCAGGTTGTATCATATGCACCTCTTCAGTCAGCTCTCCATTCAGAAAAGCTGTCTTTACATCCATCTGCCAGATCTCATAATCCAGATGGGCAGCTATTGCAAGCATTATCTGAATGGATTTGAGCATTGCCACAGGGGAAAATATCTCGTCATAGTCAATACCATAACGTTGACGATACCCCTTGGCGACCAGATGGGTTTTATAGGTCTCCACCTTTCCGTCTGCGCCCCTCTTCCTTTTGAAGACCCATTTACACCCAATGGGTTTAACCCCTTCAGGTGGGTCAACCAATGTCCATACATCGTTGACCTTCATGGACAACATTTCGAATTTCATGGCTTCAAGCCATTTCTCGGAATCAGGTCTCTGCATTGCATCCATATAGGTGATCGGATCCTCATTATTCTCATCAAGTTCGATGGGATCACCATCCCGGACCAAGAAATCGTAGTATCTGTCCGTCTGACGCGGTACTCTACCGGATTGCCTTAATGGTGCAGGTATATTGGGCTCCAGATCTGATCTAATCATATCCGACTCAGGTTCAGCTATTGGTGTCGATCCTTCTACCTATTGAACTTTATCAAGTTCAACCTTAGAGGCAACGATTCCTTCACCAAGGAACTCCTTTTCTAAAAAGATTGCCTTAAGACTGACGAACACCTTTTGTTCATCAGCATGGTAGAAAAAATATCCTTTTCTCTTTGGGGTACCCTATGAATGAGCATTTGTCAGACCTAGGTCCAAGTTTGTCTGTGACTAATCGTTTGATATAGGCCGGGCACCCTCAGACCCTAAGGTGTGAAAGTACTGGCTTACGTCCTGTCCATATCTCATATGGAGTCTTAATTATAGACTTATTTGGAACCCTATTTAACAGATAATAGGTCGATTCGAGTGCATATCCCCAGAAGGATATCGGCAAGCTAGCAAAACCCATCATGGATCGGACCATGTCTAACAGAGTCCGATTCCTCCTTTCAGACACACCATTATGCTGTGGTGTTTCTGGAGGAGTCCATTGGGAGAGAATCCCAGTCTCTTCTAGATATGTGAGAAATTCACTAGAAAGGTATTCTCCTTCTCGATCAGATCGAAAAGTTTTAATACTCTTCTCAGTTTATTTTTCTACTTCACTTCAAAATCGTTTGAACATTTCAAATGAATCCGACTTATGTTTCATTAGATAGACATATCCATATCTGGATAGGTCATCCATGAAAGTTATGAAGTAGAAATATCCACCTCTAGCACTTGTGCTCATGGGCCCACATACATCAGTATGTATTAGGCCCAAGAGCTCAGTAGCTCTCTCACCTTTTTCAGTAAAAGGTGACTTGGTCATTTTACCAAGAAGACAGAACTCACAGGTTGAAAGTGATTCACAATCACTGACTTCGAAGATTTCCTCTTGAGTCAACCTGTTTATTCTGTTCTTGTTTATATGACCTAGCCTACAGTGCCATAAGTAGATATCTGACACACTATCTAATCTAGGGTGCTTGCCAGTAGAATAGACTCTTATCAGGCTTGATCTTTTTGGTCTAGCTCTGCACAGATGTCCCAGCCTGAACTTGCACCTTTTTGACTTTCTTCTTCTTGTTCTTCTTCCCTTTCTTAAAAGGTCGAGAACCAGAAGATGAACCTCCCACTAAGTTCACCGACTCCTTGTGAAGTTGGTGATCCTTCTCAAAGTTCTGAAGCAACCCCAGTAACCCGTGGTAGTTCTCTTCAGGCTTTGTCATTCTATAATGAGTGAGGAATGGGAGATAAGACTTGGGCAGCGAGTTCAGTATTGCATCTTTTCCAAGCTGCTCATGCAAGAAAAAGTCGAGCTTGCTTAATCGTTCCATCAGCTCGATCATGTACAATACATGATCAGTGACAGAGGCACCATCCCGCATTTTGGCATTGAAGATGGCACAACTAGTCTTGTGCCTCTCTACATCATCGGGTGTGCCAAAGGCATCCTCCAACACTTGAAGCATGTCTTTTGGCTGAGCCGTCTCGAATCTGCGACTGAACTCGTCGCTCATAGCAGCCAGCATGATACAACGCACCATAGTCCGATCACTAAGCCACTTCTGGTAAGTGTCTCTGACTGTTCCATGTACATTGACAGCTGGCTCCTCAGGTGCAGGATCCATTATCACATATAGGATCCATTCATGCTCCAGGACTATCTTCAACTTTCGGTACCAACTATCGAAGTTGGGTCCCACCAACTTATCATTGTCTAACAATGATCGGAGCGATAGGGAAGTGGCAATATTTACACAAAGGAGAACCATAACCTAATTAGTAATTGATTCATTAAACCTAAAGATTTGGACTTTAATCAAAAGATTTCTCTCACTATTTTATTCGAATTGGTAGCCTCTACCTCCAACTCGAAAAATTACCCTAATTCCTTAGCGGGTACTAGAATCCACTTAGACTGCACACAAGCCCAACTTTGGTTGGTCAACCCATGTACATCTAAGGATAGGTTCATAACCAATTGTTTCTCTAAACAATTTCTAGTAACTTTAATTTTGCCTCAGAAACCTAATCAGTAGGCTTTGGCCTCCACTATAAGGATCCGGTTAGGTCCAACCATTAACATGATCATACTTGGTGTATCTAACCAACGAATGATTAAGCCCAACTTTGGTTGGCTCACCTAACCACCATTAGAGAGACACTTCCAAGTCGTCATATGATGAGTGATAATTCCATTAGTCAACAAGCACCAGGCCTTTGGGTCTGCAATGATTATTGAGTTAATGGACTCATTATCAAACACCTTAATGGGAGGCTATGACTCAGTTATCTCCATATCTTTGTCATTTTAAGGACCTAATAATTTTAGAGGATTTAAATAATTTAGAGGATGAGGTCAGATGAACCAACTTATCATGATCCTCCCACTGGCTTCACCAAGTCAGCTTAAGGGAGACCATTAAAAGGGCTGGTCTAGGAGCACCTAAATCAGTCACACGGATTTACCTAGCTGACATGGGTCAGCTCGAATAGTCAAGTGATCCGATCAAAACATAATTTTACCAAGAGGTCAGGTAAGTTCGATCAGTGGGAGGGTCTGCCAAAGCTTGCCTTAGACACCATCAGAAATGGCCAGGTAAGCGGGCTCCCAATTAAAAATCACCGGTCTAGTTTACCTTAGACACCAACTGATTTAATTAGTTTCGATTAGATCATCCTAACAGTTCGTGCTAGACCGCTTAGCCAAGAATCAAGTCCATTTGGTTCTCGTTACAGACATGGACTTGACCAACTACAACTATTATAATTGATCTAGAGAATCCTTGACCTAATCTAAGACAACAATTGATTAGATTTAGTCAATTCTCTAATTAAGTCCATCTTTAATCTAACCATAGGTCTAACCCAATTAATGGATCTAATTCCCACTAACCCATTAACCCAATGTGTTATGGTTTGTGTCTTAGGTTCTTCAATTCACAATCCTAAAACCTAATCAAACAACTTCTTAATTCTTAATTAAGTTTTGGGCTGAGGGTCGGGTTTGACTTTTTAAAAAATAATTTTCATATTTGTAAAATAATTTTACAATATGATTCTACCAACCATATTACATGTTTGATTCATAATCAAGATACAAGTGAAATAAACATGAAACTACTTTAGATCTAATCTAAACAGGTTTATGTAATTGAAACAGTTTCAACTTTAAACAATTTCTTTGCGCAAAAATTATTTAACAAAGAGATTTTATTTCAGATTTAAACACCTTTTAAATCTAATAAATCATAAATTTAATCTAGATTATATCTAACAAATTTATGATTAAAGATAGATCTACACAAACTAGGACAACCTTTGCACTGTAAGGGGTAAACCTTACAGTAGGACAACCTTGCAGTTTGTGATTGATCTAAAATTTTAATTTCAGATTTAATTATCAGATTATAAATTAGATCTAATCTAAAAAATAATCTAAGCATGTATAAATAATTATGTAATAAAGAACCTAGGCTCTGATACCAATTGTAGGAACCAGATCTAGGGTTTCAGGGTTAGATCTTGAAATTTTTTCAAGATCATACAGCGGAAGACTAAAATAAATCAAAATTTATTTTCTAAAATTAGAGAATCCCTAGATCTAAGATCCTATTACATGATTATTACATAGCATTAAATCAGAAATTAAAATATATAAATATAGCATGAACTACATGTTGATCATATCAATATGTTTCTATACCACATCTAATGTATGTATTAAATAATAGATCAGATCTATTACCTTGCAAGTTAGACACTCTAACCTCGCTGATCCGGGCTTAAGGATGATGTTGCCAGCCGCACACACGTCCGGCCTCTAGGAGTCATCCACACAAGTCCACGAATCTCGATCAGAAGTCCTGCTTCAGAAAATCAGCACAGTATGCTAGTACTGCGCTGATCCTTCTTTGATGGTTGATCAGGTGCCTCCTTCTTCTTGATTTGGACTCTAGAAGAAGATCCTCTTCTTCTTCACATTTTTCTCTCTAGACATCCTAACTTGCATCTTTTATATCTCCACGACCCAAAGGTCTTTCTCTCTGATTTTTGGATGGCACAAAGGTCTCTCAAATCTCTATCTTCTTCAAAAATTTCATGAAGAAACTCATTTTATACAGAGAGATATGATAGAGTCCTTGTCTATGTCAAATACCTAGTCAAGGCTTATCCAAACATGGCAAGTTAAGGGGTGCCCAACTCTTGAGCACCTCCTCCATATTTTCATGCATGGATCACCAGCAAAGGGTGCACAATGTGTACCCTAAAAGTCATGAAAATTTCAAAAAAAATTTGGATAAATTCGGTGCAAAATTGAAAGAGTTTTGGATTTCTAAAACTCTATCTTATAGAATTCGAAATCCAAACTTATTCCTCTTTGATTTGATCCAAACCACCTTCCATGTAAGAAAGAAGAGAGGAAACCTTTTGTGAACATGGGAGAGACCTGGGAGAGGGCTTTTGTCACACAAAATAAGTGGAGATTGGCGTTGAATAAGAGAGAGGGCATGGGGAAGGCTTATGTGGCGCAAGGTGGAATTCTAGTCTTACTAGGATTCTATCTCATGACTTGTTTTAATTTGGTTTCTCAAACCAAATCAAACCAAAATTAGATCAACCTAATTAAAATAGGTCTTAACCCAATTAAAAACCTAATTTAATCAGATTAAATTAGATTTAAATCTGATTTAATTTTCTAATCAAATTAGAAACTAGATTGATCCAAGTCCTAGTTGAACTAGGACTAGTTTTTTCTTGCACTTGGCTTATCCAATAAACCAATTGGACTTGATCCAATCAAGCCCAAAATAAATCTAATTAAATCATATTTAATTAGACTTAATCTCAGTCCATTGGCTTTATCAAATTAAGCCAACTAGCAATCGAATTGCTAATCGATCCTCCTGCAATACTTGCACTGGGTTAAATGTCAATCGTATTGATCATTTAACCCTAGAACGATTCTTAATCGTTGATCAACCATCCGATCGAATCATGAACTCTAATGTGTGTGACCTCATAGGTTCGAACCTAAGCCGGTAGCATAGGAACAAATTCCTATACCAATCGAAGTAACCATCTAGCAATGGTACCCGACGACCGGATAGGTCGAATGTGTAGAACAACATCCTTAGAACCCATGCGGATATAGTTTTCATATAATTCATCCCCTTGACCAAAATGATCATAGGACACCCCAGAGTTCAACTGTCAACTCTGATCAGGTTGTCCACATTGTATTTCAAAATATCAAATCCATCTGATGGATTACCCTGGCCAAGATTTTGCTAACTTGAAATACAACGACTCATTCTTCTCCAACTCTTGGAATGGTCAATCCCATCTCGATCACACTCTGACTTTATAAGTACTTGACTGTGCCCAGAAGCCTTCCGTCCCTGAATTAGAAATTCAGTTAGTCCAGTACCAAAGCACAGTGAGTTGCTTGCAAGTCACTGAGGCGATCTCAAGTCTAATCACTCTTATACCTATATCCCATCAGAGACATTCTCGACAGCAGAATACCCTGGAGTTGGTCACGTTCAATGATGATGTACCCTTACATCTCACCTGTATGCCATACCAGTGTCTCCACACTCCTTGGTTAAGAGGACAACCAACCCATATGGCCTACAGCGACCTATGCTCGATAGAAGCTGTCATCCTTATTAACAGCTTATCATTTTATCGTGAACAGTTTTAAGGACTAATCGATAAATCCTCTCTTTATCGAACTTAAATAGTCCTAAGGACTTCATCATAACAACGGAGTTCATTAGAAGATGAAAGCTTATGATGAAGATGCCAAATATATTTTATTTATTAACAAATCAATTACAATACTTGGTTGCTCAACCGTCAACAGCTTGACGATTGACTTTTTTGGGACACAGTTCCCAACAGCGATAGGGTAGTGGCCATAGCTGCATAAAGGAAAACCAGACCTCTATTAGTACATAAATTAAAAATACTAAAGATTTGGACTTTAGTCTAAAGTTTCTCCCAGTATTTTTACGAACTGGTAGCCTCAACCTCCAATTCGAGGAATTACTTTAATTCCTTAGTGGGTACTAGAATCCACACAGACTACACACGAGTCCAACTTTGGTTGGTCAACCCATGTGCATTTATGGGTAGGTTCATAACCAGTTGTTTCTCTAAACAACTTCTAGTAATTGATTTTGCCCTAGAACCTAATCAGTAGGCTTTGGCCTCCACTGAAAAGATCTGGTTAGGTCCAACCATTAACATAATTTGATTTGGTGAATCAGACCAATAAATGATCAGGCCCGACTTTGGCCGGCCAACCTGACCACCATCAGAAAGACTCAAACCAAATTATCATATTATGAATGATAATTCCATTAGTCAATTAGCACCAGGCCTTTGGGCCTCCAATGATTATTAAACTAATGGACTCATTATCACTCACTTAATGAGAGGTTATGACTTAGTTATCAATATAACTTAATCATTTTTAGGGACCTAATAATTTTTGAGGATTTTATTAAAGGATAGATGAGAAGAAAATATCCAGCCAATTTCAATCCTCCCACTGACTTCACCAAGTCAGATTAAAAAAGAATTTAATTAAAGCTGGCATTAGGAGCACCTAAATTAGTCAAACTGATTTACCTAATGACATGGGTGAGTCCTAATCACCAAGTGATCTAATCAAAATCTAATTCACCAGGTTGGCCAGGTAAGTGAGATCAGTGGTGGGGATAAGCCATTAACTCGTCAGAGATCGAATCACTGCAAGTAGGTCCTGCTTAAAAATCACTGGTCAAACTGCCAAACTTATCTTAGACACCAACTGATTCATTAGTTTTAATTTGATCAACTTAGTAAATAGGGTTCTACCGCGTAGCCATGAATTAAGTCCATCTTGGTCTTGTTAAAGACATGGACCCATTCAACTACAACTATTGGAGTTGAGTCTAGAGTATCCTTGACCTAATCTAATTCAACTTTTGATTAGATTTAACCAATTACTCAAATTTAGTCCATTTTTTTAAGCTAACCTTAGGTCTAACCCAATTATGGACCTAATCCATCTAACCCATTGACCCATAAATTTATGCAATTATCTTAGGTCTTAATTCATAATTCTAGACCTACTAGACAATACTTAATTCTTTTAATTAAGTATTTGGGCTGATGGGTCAGGGTTTGGCATTTTGAAAATAATTTTCAAATTTTGAAAGGTTATATTTTTTATTCACCAAATATGTTGACTCATTTCACAAATAGATCAGCACATTTCATAAATAACAATCCTATTGCTAATTACATAACAGAAAATAACTCAATCAAAATAAATCATGAATATTTCTTTAGATCTAATCTAACATATTCATGATAAATTTCACAATAGAAGCTTTACAATTAATTTCTTTCACTGCTTCATCTGCATGGGATATAATTGCAGTGGCACCCCTACCGCTATAGGAGACCCCATCGAATGGGAGGAGAGGACCTTTAAACCTTGCTTTTCTTCTATGACCGGACGGCCATGGCAACCAACCCAATTCAATTACTTGCTACTTGGATCAAGTATATCTAAATATACCAATTTTAAAATTTAAATTTCAAATTTTAAATTTTAAATTTTAAATTTTGAATTTCAAATTTCAAACAAATTTCAAATTTCAAATTTCAAAATTTTGAATTTCAAATTTTGAATTTCAACCAAATTTCAAATTTTAAATTTTGAATTTCAAAATTTTAAATTTTGAATTTCGAATTTCAAATTTCAAATTTCAAAATTCAAATTTTGAATTTTAAATTTTTGAATTTTAAATTTCGAACAACTTTCAAAATTTAAATTTTTTAAATTTTGAATTTTAAATTTTAAATTTAAACTTTTAGATTGCAACTTAATCTATGCATGCAAATATATATATCATATCTAAGAACCCGCTCTGACACCATTTGTGGAAAAATTCAGTGCAGGGGTAAAATGATAATTTTAAATCTTTTTCAAAATTATGATTTTACAGTGGAAAATTATTAATTAATCTAATTAATTAACATAAATTTACCCTACACTAGGATCTAAATATGATATATAGTATGCATTCATTTAAATTTAAAATTCAAATTCGAACAGTAAACACTTTACTGTAATGTGTTCAAAACATAATACCTTTGTGCGGATAGTAGATCGCCGCAATCTGATCACCGTTGGGAGAGTCTGATCATCGCGATGCAGCCACATAGTATATCTGTCCTCTGCAGATCATCCACTTGAAGTTTTCGATCTGATCGACTCCTCACGAGTGCTAGCTTATTGTAGAGCCCTTTTGACGGTCGATGCTGATCGAACTCCTTCGATCGATATCTGTCGATTCTTTGGATGCTCCGAATCATCAACAGACATGCTTGAGAGGATGTTGAAGATCTTTTTGAGATTTTGTGGGCTCACGACATTCGTAGCTCACTTTCTCACTTTTCGAATCCCAGGCTAAAACTCTAAGGAACTCACCGAAAACCTTGCACCCACTTTTCTTTCTTTTCTTTCTTTTTCTCTTGGAAGGATATGGACTTTCTTCTCATGCACAAGACTTCCTCACACCCCAAAATTTTTCTCCAAAAAATTTTCTTCCTACACACCCCACTCTTCTTCTCCTTTTATAACAACGTCAAACGTCTTATCCAAAAGAAAGGATAAAGATGAGTAATTACACATTTGAATTCAAATCAAATATTGAATTCAAATGGACACCAACTCATCCCTTATCCACTAAAGGTGTGAGGCATGGCTTAAATTGTGCATGGATTGATTTTATGAGAAATATTTTTCTCATGTAATAAATGGGGCATAAATAAAGGGATAAGGCGCAAAGATTGATTGCCCATTCAAATTCAAACTTTATTTTAAATTTGAATGGCCAACCAATCATCCTTATCCATTCAATTGACACATTAAAGTGGGGCATGGAGAGGGTTTGGCATGAGGAAAAAATTCATGAGAAGTTCCTTCTCATGAATTCAAATGGGTGCAATGGAAGTGAGGTGGCGCATGGAGATTGGGTCAAGGTAGTTTCATTATTTAAACCAACCTAATTGAACCAAATAAGTTAGGTCCAATTAGACTAATTTAAACCCTACTTAATTAGGCTTAATAAAACCCTAATCAAATTAGGAATTGACTAAGCCCAACCCTTGATCAAATCAAGGACCAAACTATCTCGACGATTAGGTCAACTCTTAACCAAATCGGGTCAAACCCAACTGAATCCAATTCAATTAGACTTGATCCAAAAATAATTACTCAATCAAATTGAGTTAATTAGTGATCAAATCACTAATAAAACCTCTCATAAATATTTTGTGCAAATCTGATGGGCAATCGGGCATCAGAATTCATCGATATGTAACCCTGATCAAAAAGTCCCAACCAGTGGGACTCTTGACCTCGGTACCCATAATGTGTGGAACTCATGATCAGAGAATCTTGATTCTCGATCACTGAGTCTCAAACATGTAGGATTCTACACCAGCCATCAGATCAGATAGGAACCTCTAATGTGTGTGACCCCGCAGGTTCGAACCTAAGCCGGTAGCACAGGAACCAATTCCTATACTAATCGAAGTGACCATCTAGCAATGGTACCCGACGTTCGAATAGGTCGAAGAGTCGCAATCACAATACTCAGAACCTACATGAATATGGTTACTGTATAATTCATCCTTTTGACCCCTGTGTTTAGGATGACTCAGGGTTAAACTGTCAACCCTGATCAGATCATCCGAATCGTGCTCAACTCAACTAGTCCTGTGACTCCTCACAAGGACTACCCTAGCCAAGATTTTGCTACTTTAAAATACGACTGTACACAGCTCCTAAACTGGAGTGATCAATCCCATCTTGACACACGCACCAACAAGTCAAGTACTTAACTACACCCAGCAGCCTTCCGTCACTGAATTAAAAATTCAGATAGTCCAGTGCCTAAGTGCAGTGAGTTGCTTGCAAGTCACCGTGGCGGTCTCAGGTTGGAGGGATATTTATACTCATATTCCATCGGAGCAAATCTTGACAGTAGAAATAGCTCCAGAGTCGGTCACGTTCAGTACAGATGTACCCTTACATCTCACCTGTATGCCATACCAGTGTCTCCATACTCATTGGTTAAGAGGACAACCAACCTATATGGCACACAACGACCTATGCTTGATAAACATTGTCGTCCTTGGTAACAACGTATCATTTGGTCGCGAACAGATTTAAGGACTAAACAACAAATCTTCCTTTATCGAGTCTAAATAGTCTTAAGGACTTCACCACAACATAGGAGTTCATTAGAAGATGAAACATTTTGTGATGAAAAATATCAAAATAATTTTTTATTAATTCATAATTCATGTACAAATACAAAAAATGAGCACAACCGTCAATAGGCTGACGATTGGCTTTGGGATACTATTCCCAACAGATAGCCTTTTTTGAAATTCTCCATGCTGAACCTCTTCAGCATAGTATCTATGTACGTAGACTGGGTAAACCAAGCAACCTTTTAGATCTATCCCTATAGATCCTCATCCCTAGGATGTCGGAAGCTTCTCCCAGATCCTTCATGGAGAACTATGATGACAGTCAAATCTTTATTCCTTATAATGCTGGGATATCATTCCCCATTAAGAGAATGTCATCCACATACAATACAAGAAATACTACTATTGGACCATTAGCCCACTTATAAATGCAGGGCTCTTGTCCATTCTTAACGAAGCCATACGTCTTGATCATCCTATCAAAACGTATGTTCCAACAACGGGATGCCTGCTTAAGTCCATAAATGGACCTCTGTAGTCTGCACACCTTAGACTCATCTGTGGATGTGAATCCTTCAGGTTGTATCATATACACCTCTTTGTCCAGCTCTTTATTTAGGAAAGCTGTCTTCACATCCATCTGCCAGATTTCATAGTCCAAATGGGCAGCTATCGCAAGCATAATCCGAATGGATTTAAGCATTGCTACAAGAGAAAGCATCTCATCATAGTCTATACCATAATGTTGACGATATCCCTTGGCAACAAGACGGGCTTTATAGATTTTCATCTTTCCGTCTGTGCCCCTCTTCCTCTTGAAGACCCACTTACACCCTATGGGTTTTACTCCTTTGGGTGGGTCAACCAATGTCCACACATTGTTGACCTTCATGGACTCCATTTCGGATTTCATGGCCTCTAGCCATTTCTCAGAGTCAGGTCTCTGCATTGCATCCATGTAGGTGATCGGATCCTCATCATTTTCATCAAGTTCGATAGGATCGTCGTCCTGGACCAAGAAACCATAGTATCTGTCCGGTTGACGTGGTACTCTACCAGATCGCCTTAAGGGTGCTTGAACAATGGGCTCTGGATCTGATCTAATCAAATCCGATTCAGGTTCAGCAACTTGCATCAGATTTTTCACCTGTTGAATTTCATCAAGTTCGACCTTAGAGGCAACAGTCCCTTCACCAAGGAACTTCCTTTCCAAAAAAATTGCCTTAAGGCTGACAAACACTTTTTGCTCATCAGCTAGGTAGAAGTAATACCCTTTGGTCTCTTTTGGATACCCTATAAAATTACACTTTGTCAGACAGAGGTCCAAGCTTGTCCGTAATTAAACGTTTAACATAAGTCGGACACCCCCAAACCCTAAGGTGCGAGAGTACTGACTTACGTCCTATCCATATCTCATATGGCGTTTTGGTTACAGACTTACTCGAAACCCTATTTAGAAGGTAACAAGCCGATTCGAGCGCATATCCCCAAAGAAAGATCGGCAGACCAGCAAATCCCATCATGGATCGAACCATGTCCAACAAGGTCTGATTCTTTTTTTCAGACACACCATTATGCTGTGGTGTTCCAAGAGGTGTCCACTGAGAGAGAATCCCATTCTCCTCAAGATATGTCAGAAAATCATTGGAAAGGTATTCATCTCCTCGATCAGATCGAAGAGTTTTAATACACTTTTTAGTTTATTTTTCTACCTCATTTTAGAATAGTTTGAATATTTCAAACGACTCCAACTTATGCTTCATTAAATAGACATACCCATACCTTGATAGGTCGTCTGTGAAGGTTATGAAGTAGAAATATCCACCTCTTGCACTTAAGCTCATAGGTCCACATACATCAGAATGTACCAGAGCCAAGAGTTCACTGGCTCGCTCACCTTTTCTAGTAAAAGGTGACTTGATCATTTTACCAAGAAGACAGGACTTACAGGTTGGAAGTGATTCACAATCACCTACTTCAAGAATTCTTTCTTGAGCCAACCTGTTTATCCTGTTCTTATTGATATGACCTAGCCTATAGTGCCAAAGGTAGACTTCTGACACATTATCTATTCTAGGACGTTTACCGGAGGTTTGAACCATATTAACAGGTTGTGATAGAAAGTAAATTTCATTATTAAGTTGTCCAACAAACATTGTAACACCATTTAAAATGATATTACAAATATTTTTTTTTATTAAAAATTGATAACCGTTCATGGCCAAAAGGCCTACAAAAATAATATTTAATAAAAAGCTTGGACAATAGTGACATTCACTCAGAATTATATTTCGAAAATTGATTACAAGGTTCATGATTCTTAATGCTAGAACTGGAACTATGCTTCCATCTCCAACGTTCAGGAATCTCTCACCTTCATCAAATCTCCTACTGACCTGCAGACCCTGCATCGAATTACAAATATGATAAGGGCTTCTGGTATCCAATACCCAGGCAGTAGTATCACAAATGAAAAAGTTGCAAGGTATTATCATATAAGTACCTTGCTTCTTCTTCGGCCTGTTCGGGTCCATTGAGGCAATGTATAGAGGACAGTTCCTCTTCCAGTGCCCCTGCTTCTTGCAAAAGAAGCACTCCACCTGGCTCTGGTCGGGCTTGCGCTTCTTGGTCTGACCCTGTGCAGACATCCCAGCATGTGGCTGCACCTTCTTATTCTTCTTCTTCTTGTTCTTCTTCCTTTTCTTAAAGGATCGACGACTAGAAGAAGACCCTCCCACAATATTTACCGACTCCTTATGGAGCTGGTGGTCCTTCTCAAAGTTCTGCAGCAACCCCAACAAGCCGTGGTAGTTCACTGCAGGCTTTGTCATTCGAAAATGAGTAAGGAAGGGAAGGTAGGACTTGGGCAGAGAATTAAGGATCGCATCCTTATCAAGCTGCTCGTGCAGGGGAAAGTCCAGTTTTCTTAGGCGCTCAATCATTTCGATCATGTACAGTACATGATCAGTGACTGAGGCTCCATCCCTCATCAAAGCATTGAAAATGGCACAACTAATTTTGTGCCTTTCAACATCGTTAGGCATGCCAAAGGAGTCGTTCAACATTTGAAGCATCTCCTGTGGTTGGGCATTTTCGAACCTGCGGCTGAACTCATCATTCATTGCCGCCAGCATAATGCACCGAACGGTGGTGCGATCGTTGAGCCACTTCTGGTAAGTATCTCGGACCACCCCTCTAGCGTTCGGGGATGGCTCCTCAGGTGCCAGATCCATTACTACATAAAGGATCTGCTCATGCTCAAGGATGATTTTTAATTTTCGATACCAGCTATCAAAATTAGGTCCCATGAGCTTGTCATTATCTAATAATGACTAGAGCGAAAGGGTAGTGGCCATAACTACATAAAGAAAAATCAGACCTATATTAGTACATAAATTATTAATACTAAAGACTTGGACTTTAGTCTAAAGTTTCTCCCAGTATTTTTATGAACTGGTAGTCTCAACCTCCAATTCGAGGAATTACTTTAATTCCTTAGTGGGTACTAGAATCCACACAGACTACACACGAGTCCAACTTTGGTTGGTCAACCAATGTGCATCTATGGGTAGGTTCATAACCAGTTGTTTCTCTAAACAACTTCTAATAATTGATTTTGCCCCAGAACCTAATCAGTAGGCTTTGTTCTCCACTGCAAAAATCTGGTTAGGTCCAACTATTAACATGATTTGATTTGGTGAATCAGACCAATAAATGATCAGGCCTGACTTTGGCCGGCCAACCTGACCACCATCAGAAAGACTCAAACCAAATTATCATATTATGAATGATAATTCCATTAGTCAATAAGCACCAGGCCTTTGGGCCTCCAATGATTATTAAACTAATAGACTCATTATCACTAACTTAATGGGAGGCTATGATTTAGTTATCAATATAACTTAATTATTTTTAGAGACATAATAATTTTTGAGGATTTTATTAAAGAATCAAAGAGAAGAAAATATCCAGCTAATTTCAATCCTCCCACTGACTACACCAAGTCAGATTAAAAAAGATTTACTTAAAGCTGGTATTAGGAGCACCTAAATCAGTCAAACTGATTTACCTAATGACATGGGTGAGCCCTAATCACCAAGTGATCTAATCAAAACCTAATTCACTAGGTTGGACAGGTAAGTGAGATCAGTGGTGGAGATAAGCCATTAACTCGTCAGAGATCGAATCACTGTGAGTAGCTCCCGCTTAAAAACCACTGGTCAAACTGCCAAACTTACCTTAGACACCAACCGGTTCATTAGTTTTAATTTGATCAACTTAGTAAATAGGGTTCCACTGCATAGCCATGAATTAAGTCCATCTTGGTCTAGTTAAAGACATGGACCCATTCAACTACAACTATTGGAGTTGAGTCTAGAGTATCCTTGACCTAATCTAATTCAATTTTTGATTAGATTTGACCAATTACTCTAATTTAGTCTATTTCTTTAAGCTAACCTTAGGTCTAACCCAATTATGGACCTAATCCATCTAACCCATTGACCTACAAGTTTATGCAATTGTCTTAGGTCTTAATTCACAATTCTAGACCTACTAGACAACACTTAATTCTTTTAATTAAGTATTTGGACTGATAGGTCAGGGTTTGGCATTTCGAAAATAATTTTTAAATTTGAAAGGTTTTATTTTCTGTTCACCAAATATGTTGACTCATTTCACAAATAGATCAGCATATTTCATAAATAGCAATTCTATTGCTAATTACATAACAAAAAATAACTTAATCAAAAAAAAAATCATGAATATTCTTTTAGATCTAATCTAACACATTCATGATAAATTTCACAATTGAACCTTTACAGTTAATTCTTTTCGCTGCTTCATCTGCATGGGATATAATTGCAGCGGCATCCCTACCGCCATAGGAGACCCCATCGAATGGGAGGAGAGGGCCTTTAAATCCTACTTTTCTCCTATGACCGGACGACCATGGCAACCAACCCAATTCGATTACTTGCTACTTGGATCAAATATATCTAAATATATCAATTTTAAAATTTTAAATTTCAAATTTTAAATTTTGAATTTCAAATTTCAAATAAATTTCAAATTTCAAATTTTAAATTTTTGAATTTCAAATTTTGAATTTTAAATTTTGAATTTCAAATTTGAAATTTCTACCAAATTTTAAATTTCAAATTTCAAATTTTGAATTTCAAATTTTTGAATTTTGAATTTCAAATTTCAAAATTTAAATTTCAAATTTTGAATTTCAAATTTTTGAATTTTGAATTTCGAACAACTTTCAAAAATTCAAATTTCAAATTTTAAATTTCAAATTTTAAATTTAAAGTTTTAGATTATAACTTAATCTACGCATGCAAATATATATATCATATCTTAGAACCTGCTCTGATACCATTTGTGGGAAAAATCAGTACAGGGGTAAAATGGTAATTTTAAAAATTTTTTAAAATCACTATTTTATAGTAGAAATTATTAATTAATCTAATTAGTTAATAAAAATTTATCCTTTACTAGGATCTAAATATGATATATAGTATGCATGCATTCAAATTTAAAATTCGAATTTGAACAGTAAACACTTTACTGTAATATGTTCAGAACATAATACCTTTGTGCGGGTAGTAGATCGCCGCAATCTGATCACCGTCAGGAGAGTCTGATCATCGTGATACAGCCACACAACATATCTAGCCTCTGTGGATCATCCACATGAAGCTACCGGTCTGATCGACTCCTCACGAGTGCTAGCTCGTTGTAGAGCCCTTTCGACGACCGATGCTGATCGAACTCCTTCGATCGATGTCTGCTGATTTTTTGGATGCTCTAGATCATCAGAAAATATGCTTGAGAGGATGTTGAAGATCTCTCTAAAATTTGGTGGGCTCACGACACTCGTAGCTCACCTTCTCACTTCCCGAACTCCATGCTGAAACCCTGAAGAACTCACTGAAACCCTGCGCACACTTTTTCTTTCTTTTCTTTCTTTTTCTCTCGAAAGGATATAGACCTTCACCTTGCACACAAAGATTCCCCACACCCAAATTTTCTCTCCAAAATTTTTCTTGCACGTGCCTCATTCTTCTCCTCCTTTTAAAATAATGTCAAACGTCTTATCCACATGAGAGGATAAAGATGACTAATTGTACATTTGAATTCAAATCAAATTTCGAATTCAAATGGAAACCAATTTATTCCTATCCACTAAGGGCGTGAGAAGAGGAGGTGTGGCTTAATTTGTGCATGAATGATTTCATGAGAAATATTTTCTCATGTAATAAATGGGGCATTAAAAGAGGATAAGGTCAAGGTGCTAAGATTGGTTGCTCATTCAAATTCAAACTTTGTTTTGAATTTGAATGGCCAACCAATCATCCTTATCCACTCATATGGCACATTAAAGTAGGGCGTGAGGTGGGCTTTGCGTGAGGAAAAATTCATGAGAACTTCCTTCTCGTGAATTCAAAAGGGCACAGTGGAAGTGAGGTGGCGCAGGGAGAATGGGTCAAGGTGGTTTCATTATTTAAACCAACTTAATTGAACCAAATAAGTTAGGCCCAATTAGACTAATTTAAACCCAACTAAATTAGGCTTAATTAGGCTCAATAAAATCCTAATCAAATCAAAAATTGATTAAGCCCAACCCCTGATCAAATCAGGGACCAAACCATCTCGATGATTAGGTCAACTCTTAACCTAATCGGGTCAAACCCAACTGAATCCAATTCAATTGGACTTGATCCAAAAATAATTACTTAATTAAATTGAGTTAATTAATGGTCAAATCACTAATTAAACCTCTCATAAATATTGAGTCCAAATCCGATGGGTAATCGGGCATCAGAATTCATCGATATGTAACCCTGATCGAAGAGTCCCAAACCAGTGGGACTCTTGATCCCGATACCCAAAATGTGTGGGACTCGTGATCAGAGAATCTTGATTCTCGATCACAGAGTCTCAGACACATAGGACTCATAGTCTACAAGCATTAGGACTCTTCATCAGTCATCAGATCAGATAGGAACCTCTAATGTGTGTGACCCCATAGGTTCGAACCTAAGTCGGTAGCATAGGAACCAATTCTTGTACTAATCGAAGTGACCATCTAGCAATGGTATCCGATGATCGGATAGGTCGAATGGTCACAATCGCAACACTCAGAACCTACGTGAATATGGTTACTATATAATTCATCCTTTTGACCTCTGTGTTTAGGATGACTCAGGGTTAAACTGTCAACCCTGATTAGATCATCCGAATCGTGCTCAACTCAAATAGTCCTGTGACTCCTCACTAGGACACCTTGGCCAAAGTTTTGCTAAATTGAAATATGACTGTACACAGCTCCTAAACTGGAGTGGTCAATCCCATCTTGACACACGCACCAATAAGTCAGTACTTGACTACACCCAGCAGCCTTCCATCACTAAATTAGAAATTCAGGTAGTCCAGTGCCTAAGTGCAGTGAGTTGCTTGCAAGTCACCGTGGCGGTCTCAGGTCAGAGGGATATTTATACCCATATTCCATCGAAGCAAATCTTGACAGCAGAAATAGCTCCAGAGTTGGTCACGTTCAGTGTAGATGTACCGTTACATCTCACATGTATGCCATACTAGTGTCTCCACACTCATTGGTTAAGAGGACAACCAACCTATATGGCACACAACGACCTATGCTTGATAAACGTTGTCATCCTTGGTAACAACATATCATTTGATCGCGAACAGATTTAAGGACTAAACGATAAATACTCCTTTGTCAAGTCTAAATAGTCCTAAGGACTTCACCACAACATAGGAGTTCATTAGAAGATGAAATATTTTATGATAAAAAATGCCAAAATAATTTTTATTAATTCATAATTCATGTACATATACAAAAATGAGCACAACCGTCAACAGGCTAACGATTGGCTTTGGGACACTATTCCCAACATAAATATGAACTTTTTAAAATGGAGCATGATGAATCTATAACTGAAATATTTACTCGTTTTACTGATATTATAAATGATTTAAAAAGTCTTGGTAAGTCCTATTCTAATAGTGACCTCGTGAGGAAGATTCTTAGGTCCTTACCAAGAACTTGAGAAGCCAAAATGATCGCTATCCAAGAAGCCAAGGATCTGAACATCCTATCCTTGGAAGAGCTTCTAGGATCACTGATGACACATGAGCTGAGCATGAAACAACATCAAGAAGAAGAAGTCAAAAAGAAGAGGACAATCGCCCTTAAATCCACGGCTTAACTTGATAAAGAAACTGATGATACAGAAAATGAAGAGCAGGATGAAGAAATGGCTCTCATTACTAGAAGGTTTAAGAAATTTTTGAGAAAAAGGAAACAAGGAATGAGGAAGAGGCCACCTATATGAAGCGAAAATTTAGTGCAGGGGCAAAATGGTAATTTTAAAACTTTTTTAAAATTACTATTTTACAGCGGAATTATTAATTAATCTTATTAATTAATACTAATTAACCCTACACTAGGATCTAAATATGATACAACAGCATGCATTTAAATTTGAAATTCAAATTTGAATCAGTAAACGTTTTACAGTACTGTGTTCAGAACACATCACCTTTTGCGGGTAGTCGATCACCATAATCTGATCACCGTTGGAGGGCTCTGATTGTCACGACACAGCCACCCAACTGTCTGGCCTCTGTGGATCATCCACACGAAGCTCCCGTCTGATCAGCTCCTCACGAATGCTAGTTCGTGATTTCACCCTTTTGATGGCAGATGTTGATCGAACTCCTTCGATCGATGTGTGCCAACTTCTCAGACACTCCGGATCATCTGCATAGTTACTTGAGAGGCTGATGGATCTCTCTCTGAAATTTGGCGGACTCACGACACTCGTGGCACACCAATCTCACTTCCCGAACCCTAGGTAGAAACCCTAGGGTACACACCAAAAACCCTGCGCCCAATTTTCTCTCTTTTCTTTCTTTTTCTCTCGGAAGGTTTTGGACCTTCACCTTGTGCAGAAGCCTTCCTCACGCCCCAAAGTTTCTCTCCTAATTTTTTTACGCATGTCCCACCTTTCTCCTCTTTTTAAAACAACGTCCAAAGTGTCTTATCCGCGTGAGAGGATAAAGACAAGAGGTTACACATTTGAATTCAAATCAAATTTGAATTCAAACGAAAACCAACTTATCCCTATCCTTTTGGGTGTGAGAAGAGAAAGGGCGTGGCTCTTTGTGCGTGAAAAAGTTTCATGAGAAACCTTTTCTCGTGCAAGTAATGTGGCGCACAAAATGGATAAGGATGAAAGGGCAAGTGATAAGTTATCCATTCAAATTCAAACATGCTTTGAATTTGAATGGCTAACTAATTAATTTATCCATCCATATGGTGCACAAATGAGGATGTGGGGAAGGGTTTTGCGTGAGAAAAATTTCACGAGAAGTTTCTTCTCGTGAATTCAAATGGGTCCAAGGAAGTTGGGTGACGCAGGAAATTTAAAACAAGGTGGTTTGATTCAAATTGAGCCAACCTAGTTTAAAATAGGTTGAGCACAATTAGACCAAATTAAACCCAATATAATTAGGCTTAATAAAATCCTAATCAAATCAGGAATTAACTAAACCTAACCCCTGATCAAATCAGGGACTAAACCACCTTAGCGATTAGGTCAACATTTAACCTAATCGGGTCAATCCAAACTGAATCCAATTCAATTGGACTTGATCCAAAAATAATTACTCAATCAAATTGAGTTAATTAGTGATTAAATCACTAATTAAACCTCTCATAAATATTGAGTCCAAATTCGATGGGCAATCAGGCATCAGAGACCATCGATATGAAACCCTGATCAAAGAATTCAAATTTCAAATTCAAAATTCAAAATTCAAAATTTTGACCTCGGTACCCAAAATGTGTAGAACTCATGATTAGAGAATCCTAATTCTCAATCATAGAGTTCCAGATAGATAAGACTCATAATCAGCCATCAGATCAGAAAGGAACCTCTAATGTGTGTAACCCCGCAGGTTCGAACCTAAGCCGGTAGCACAGGAACCAATTTCTGTACTAATTGAAGTAACCATCTAGCAATGGTACCCGACGACCGGATAGGTCGAATAATCGCAATCGCAACATTCAGAACCTACGTGAATATGGTTACCATATAATTCATCCCTTTTGACCCCTGTGTTTAGGATGACTCAGAGTTAAACTGTCAACCCTGATGATATCATCCGAATCGTGCTCAACTCAATTAGTCCTGTGACTCCTCACTAGGACTACCCTGGCCAAGGTTTTGCTAAATTGAAACACGACTGTACACAGCTCCTAAACTGGAGTGGTCAATCCCATCTTGACACACGCACCGACAAGTCAAGTACTTGACTACACCCAGCAACCTTCCGTCACTGAATTAGAAATTCAGGTAGTCCAGTGCCTAAGTGCAGTGAGTTGCTTGCAAGTCACCGTGGCGGTCTCAGGTCGGAGGGACATTTATACCCATATCCCATCGGAGCAAATCTTGACAGCAGAAATAGCTCCGGAGTTGGTCACGTTCAGTGCAGATGTACCATTACATCTCACCTGTATGCCATACCAGTGTCTCCACACTCTTTGGTTATGAGGACAACCAACCCATATGGCACACAACGACCTATGCTCGATAAATATTGTCATCCTTGGTAACAACGTATCATTTGGTCACGAACATGTTTAAGGACTAAACGACAAATCCTCCTTTGTCGAGTCTAAATAGTCCTAAGGACTTCACCACAACACAGGAGTTCATTAGAAGATGAAACATTTGTGATGAAAAAATACCAAAATAACTTTTATTTATTTATAATTCATGTACTAATACAAAAGGAGCACAACCGTCAACAGGCTGACGATTGGCTTTGGGACACTATTCCCAACAATCTCCCACTTGGCCTAAAGCCTATCGGTGCAGTATCTAATACCCATCTTCGACTTGTGGTCGTTGAACTCCTTCACCGCAATGGCTTTAGTGAATGGGTCGGCCAGGTTCTCCTTCCCGTCGATCTTCTGAAGGTCGACGTCACCTCGATCCACGATCTCCCGGATGAGATGGTCGCGACGCAGAATATGCTTCGTCCGCTGGTGTGCCTTTGGTTCCTTCGCCTGAGCAATGGCTCCAGAGCTGTCGCAGTAGAGCAGAACTGGACCAACAAGGGAGGGTGCTACTCCGAGCTCGGTGATGAATTTCCTCAGCCACACCACTTCTTTGGCAGCATCTGATGCAGCAATATACTCTGCCTCGCATACTGAATCAGCCACAGTGTGCTGCTTGGAACTCTTCCAGCAGACAGCCCCACCATTAAGGGTAAAAATAAATCCTGACACACTCTTGCTATCATCTCGATCAGACTGGAAACTAGAGTCTGTAAACCCTATAAGTCTCAAGTCCGATTCACCATATATAAGCCACTGTCCTTAGTATTTCTCAAATACTTCAGGATGGTTTTAACAACCTTCCAGTGATTCTCTCTGGATCAGATTGGTATCTACTCACTACCCCTAGTGAGTATGCCACATCTGGTCGTGTACATGTCATGGCGTACATGATAGATCCCACTGCCGAAGCATATGGAATCCTACCCATACGCTCTCTCTCTTGAGGTGTTGTCGGACAATCCCTCTTCGAGAGAGAAATTCCATGGCCTATCGGTAGATAGCCTTTCTTGGAATTTTCCATGCTGAACCTTTTCAGCATAGTATCAATGTACATGGACTGGGATAAGCCAAGCAACTTTTTGGATCTATCCCTATAGATCCTCATCCCTAGGATGTAGGAAGCTTCTCCCAGATCCTTCATGGAGAACTGTGACGATAGCCAAATCTTTATTCCCTGTAATGCAGGGACATCATTCCCGATTAAGAGAATGTCATCCACATACAATACAAGAAATACTACTGCTGGACCATTAGCCCACTTATAAATGCAGGGTTCTTCTCCGTTCTTAACGAAGCCATACGTTTTGATCGTCCTATCAAAACGTATGTTCCAACTCCGAGATGCCTGCTTAAGTCCATAAATGGACCTCTGTAGCTTGCACACCTTAGACTCATCTGTGGATGTGAACCCTTCAGGTTGTATCATATACACCTCTTCGTCCAGCTCTCCGTTTAGGAAAGCTGTCTTCACATCCATCTGCCAGATTTCATAGTCCAGATGGGCAGCTATCGCAAGCATAATCCGAATGGATTTGAGCATTGCCACAGGAGAAAACGTCTCGTCATAGTCTATACCATAACGTTGACGATATCCCTTGGCAACCAGACGGGCTTTATAGGTCTCCACCTTTCCGTCTGCGCCCCTCTTCCTTTTGAAGACCCACTTACACCCTATGGGTTTTACTCCTTCGGGTGGGTCAACCAATGTCCACACATCGTTGACCTTCATGGACTCCATTTCGGATTTCATGGCCTCTAGCCATTTCTCAG
This sequence comes from Elaeis guineensis, assembly GCF_000442705.2. Lineage (NCBI taxonomy): Eukaryota > Viridiplantae > Streptophyta > Magnoliopsida > Arecales > Arecaceae > Elaeis > Elaeis guineensis. Next base: position 83,967,453 of record NC_025997.2, read on the forward strand.
AGTCAGGTCTCTGCATTGCATCCATGTAGGTGATCGGATCCTCATCGTTTTCATCAAGTTCGATAGGATCACCATCCCGGACCAAGAAACCATAATATCTGTCCGGTTGATGTGGTACTCTACCAGACCGCCTTAAGGGTGCATAATCAATGGGCTCCGGATCTGATCTAATCAAATCCGGTTCAGGTTCAGTAACATGTGTCGGTTTTTCCACCTGTCGAACTTCGTCAAGTTCGACTTTAGAGGCAACAGTTCCTTCACTAAGGAACTCCTTTTCTAAAAAGATTGCCTTAAGGCTGACAAACACCTTTTGCTCATCAGCAAGGTAGAAATAATACCCTTTGGTCTCTTTTGGGTACCCTATAAAATTACACTTGTCAGACCTAGGTCCAAGCTTGTCTGTAATTAAACGTTTAACATAAGCCGGACACCCCCAAACCCTAAGGTGCGAGAGTACTGGCTTACGTCCTATCCATATCTCATATGGCGTTTTGGCTACAGACTTACTCGGAACTCTATTTAGAAGGTAACAAGCCGATTCGAGCGCATATCCCCAGAGGGAGATCGGCAGACCAGCAAACCCCATCATGGATCGAACCATGTCTAACAGGGTCCGATTCCTCCTTTCAGACACACCATTATGCTGTGGTGTTCCAGGAGGAGTCCACTGAGAGAGAATCCCATTCTCCCTAGATACGTCAGAAACTCATTGGAAAGGTATTCACCTCCTCGATCAGATCGAAGAGTTTTAATACACTTCCCAGTTTGTTTTTCTACCTCATTTCGGAATAGTTTGAACATTTCAAATGATTCCGACTTATGCTTCATTAAATAGACATACCCATACCTAGATAGGTCGTCTGTGAAGGTTATGAAGTAGAAAAATCCACCTCTTGCACTTGAGCTCATGGGTCCACATACATCAGAATGTACCAGACCTAAGAGTTCACTGGCTCGCTCACCTTTTCCAGTAAAAGGTGACTTGGTCATCTTTCCAAGAAGACAGGACTCACAGGTTGGAAGTGATTCACAATCACTAACTTCAAGAATTCCTTCTTGAGCCAACCTGTTTATCCTGTTCTTATTGATATGACCTAGCCTACAGTGCCAAAGGTAGACTTCTGACACATTATCTATTCTAGAGCGTTTACCGAATTTTTGAACCACATTAACAGGCTGTGATAGTAAGTAAATTCCATTATTTAATTGTCCAACAAATATTGTAACACCATTCAAAATGATATTGCAAATATTTTCTTTTATTAAAAAATCATAACCGTACATGGCCAAAAGGCCTACAGAAATAATATTTAATAAAAAACTTGGACAATAGTGACATTCACTCAGAATTACATTACGAGAATTGATTACAAGACTCATGATTCCTAAAGCTAGAACTGGAACTTTGCTTCCATCTCCAACATTCAGGAACCTCTCGCCTTCATCAAATCTCCTACTGACCTGCAGACCCTGCATCGAATTACAAATATGATAAGGGCTTCCGGTATCCAATACCCAGGCAGTAGTATCACAAATCGAAAAGTTGCAAGGAGTTATCATATAATTACCTTGCTTCTTCTTTGGCCTGTTCGGGTCCAGGGAGGCAATGTATTGAGGACAGTTCCTCTTCCAATGCCCGTGCTTCTTGCAAAAGAAGCACTCCGCCTGGCTCTGGTCATGCTTGCGCTTCTTGGTCTGACCCCGTGCTACTGTCCCAGCATGAGATTGCACCTTCTTATTTTTCTTCTTCTTGTTCTTCTTCCCCTTCCCAAAGGGTTGACGACGAGAAGAAGACCCTCCCACTACATTCACCGACTCCTTATGGAGTTGGTGATCCTTCTCAAAGTTCTGCAGCAACCCCAACAATCCGTGGTAGTTTACTGCAGGCTTTGTCATTCGAAAATGAGTAAGGAATGGGAGGAAGGACTTGGGCAAGGAATTAAGGATCGCATCCTTACCGAGCTGCTCGTGCAGAGGAAAGCCCAATTTGCTTAGGCGCTCAATCATCTCGATCATATACAGTACATGATCAGTGACTGAGGCCCCATCCCTCATCCGAGCATTGAAAATAGCACAACTAGTTTTGTGCCTTTCAACGTCGTCAGGCGTGCCAAAGGAGTCGTTCAACATTTGAAGCATCTCCTGTGGCTGGGCGTTCTCAAACCTTCGGCTGAACTCGTCATTCATTGCTGCCAGCATAATACATCGAACGGTGGTGCGGTCATTGAGCCACTTCAAGTAAGTGTCTCGGATCGCTTTACTAGCGTTCGGAGCTGGCTCCTCAGGTGCTGGATCCGTTACTACATAAAGGATCCGTTCATGCTCAAGGACGATTTTCAATTTTCGATACCAGCTATCGAAATTGGGTCCCATGAGCTTGTCATTATCTAATAATGACCGGAGCGACAGGGTAGTGGCCATAGCTGCTTAAAGAAAACGAGACCTCTATTAGTACATAAATTAATACTAAAGACTTGGACTTTAGTCTAAAGTTTTTCCCAATATTTTTACGAACTGGTAGCCTCATCCTCCAATTCGAGAAATTACTTTAATTCCTTAATGGGTACTAGAATCCACACAGACTACACACGAGCCCAACTTTGGTTGGTCAACCCATGTGCATCTATGGGTAGGTTCTTAACCAGTTGTTTCTCTAAACAACTTCTAGTAATTTATTTTGCCCCAGAACCTAATCAGTAGGCTTTGGCCTCCACTGAAAAGATCTGGTTAGGTCCAACCATTAACATGACTTAATTTAGTGAATCGGACCAATAAATGATCAGGCCCGACTTTGGCCGGCCAACCTAACCACCATCAGAAAGACTCAATCAAATTATCATATTATGAATAATAATTCCATTAGCCAATGAGCACCAGGCCTTTGGGCCTCCAATGATCATTGAACTAATGGACTCATTATCATTCACTTAATGGGAGGCTATGACTTAGTTATCATTATAACTTAATCATTTTAGGGACCTAATAATTTTGAGGATTTTATTAAAGAATAGTAGAGAAGAAATCATCCAGCCAATTTCAATCCTCCCACTGACTTCACCAAGTCAGATTAAAAAGGATTTAATTAAAGCTGGCATTAGGAGCACCTAAATCAGTCATACTGATTTACCTAATGACATGGGTGAGCTCTAATCACCAAGTGATCTAATCAAAATCTAACTTACCAGATTGGCCAGGTAAGTGAGATCAGTGGTGGGGATTTGCCATTAACTCGTCAATGATCGAATCAATGCGAGTAGCTCCCGCTTAAGAACCACTGGTCAAAACTGCCGAACTTACCTTAGACACCAACCGGTTCATTAGTTTTAATTTTGATCAACTTAGTAAATAGAGCTCCACCGCGTAGCCATGAATTAAGTCCATCTTGGTCTAGTTAAAGACATGGACCCATTCAACTACAACTATTGAAGTTGAGTCTAGAGTATCCTTGACCTAATCTAATTCAACTTTTGATTAGATTTGACCAATTACTCCAATTCGTCCATTTTTTAAACTAACCTTAGGTCTAACCCAATTATGGACCTAATTCATCTAACCCATTGACCCAAAAGTTTATGCAATTGTCTTAGGTCTTAATTCACAATTCTAGACCTACTAGACAACACTTAATTCTTTTAATTAAGTACTTGGGCTGATGGGTCAGGGTTTGGCATTTCGAAAATAATTTTCAAATTTGAAAGATTTTATTTTCTGTTCACCAAATGTGTTAACTCATTTCACAAACGGGTCAGCACATTTCATAAACAGCAATTCTATTGCTCATTTCATAACAGAAAATAACTCAAAATAAATCATAAATTTTCTTTTAGATCTAATCTAACACATTCATGATAAATTTCTTAATTAAGTCCTTTCGCTGCTTCATCGGCATAGGATATAATTGCATCGGCACCCCTACCGCCATAGGAGACCCCATCGAATGGGAAGAGAGGGCCTTTAAACCCTACTTTTCTCCTATGACCGGACGGCCATGGCAACCAACCCAATTAGATTACTTGCTACTTGGATCATGTATATCTAAATATACAAATTTCAAAATTTAAATTTTGAATTTCAAATTTAAATTTAAATTTTAAATTTCAAATTTGAGATTTCAATCCAAATTTCAAATTTTGAATTTTCAATCTTTGAATTTTAAATTTTGAATTTTGAATTTCAAATTTCAAATTTCGAATTTCTAATTTCAAATTTCAAATTTGAGATTTCAACCAAATTTCAAATTTCAAATTTTGAATTTTGAATTTCAAATTTAAATTTCGAATTTCAAATTTCAAATTTCAAATTTGAGATTTCAACCAAATTTCAAATTTCAAATTTTGAATTTCAAATTTGAAACTTCTAACAAATTTCAAATTTCAAATTTCAAATCTTTTTGAATTTCGAATTTTGAATTTTGAATTTCAAATTTAAACTTTAGATTACACCTTAATCTACGCATGCATATGTATATCATATTCTAGAACCTGCTCTGATACCAATTAAGTGAAAATTTAGTGCAGGGGCAAAATGGTAATTTTAAAACTTTTTCAAAATTACTATTTTACAGCGGAATTATTAATTAATCTCATTAATTAATACTAATTAACCCTACACTAGGATCTAAATATGATACAACAGCATGCATTTAAATTTGAAATTCAAATTTGAATCAGTAAACGTTTTACAGTACTGTGTTCAGAACACATCACCTTTTGCGGGTAGTCGATCACCGCAATCTGATCACCGTCGGAGGGCTCTGATTGTCACGTCGTAGCCACCCAACTGTCTGCCTCTGGGATCGTCCACACGAAGCTCCCGTCTGATCAGCTCCTCACGAATGCTAGTTCGTGATTTCACCCTTTTGATGGCAGATGTTGATCGAACTCCTTCGATCGATGTGTGCCGACTTCTCGGATGCTCCGGATCGTCTGCATAGTTACTTGAGAGGCTGATGGATCTCTCTCTAAAATTTGGTGGACTCACGACACTCGTGGCACACCAATCTCACTTCCCGAACCCTAGGTAGAAACCCTAGGGTACACACCAAAAACCCTGCGCCCAATTTTCTCTTTTTCTTTCTTTTTCTCTCGGAAGGTTTTGGACCTTCACCTTGTGCAGAAGCCTTCCTCACGCCCCAAAGTTTCTCTCCTAATTTTTCTACGCACGTCCCACCTTTCTCCTCTTTTTAAAACAACGTCGAACGTGTCTTATCCGCTGAGAGGATAAAGACAAGAGGTTACACATTTGAATTCAAATCAAATTTGAATTCAAACGAAAACCAACTTATCCCTATCCTTTTGGGCGTGAGAAGAGAAGGGGCGTGGTCTTTGTGCGTGGAAAAGTTTCACGAGAAACCTTTTCTCGTGTAAGTAATGTGGCGCACAAAATGGATAAGGATGAAAGGGCAAGTGATAAGTTATCCATTCAAATTCAAACATGCTTTGAATTTGAATGGCTAACTAATTAATTTATCCATCCATATGGCCACAAATGAGGACGTGGGGAAGGGTTTTGCATGAGAAAAATTTCACGAGAAGTTTCTTCTCGTGAATTCAAATGGGTGCAAGGAAGTTGGGTGACGCAGGGAATTTAAAACAAGGTGGTTTGATTCAAATTGAGCCAACCTAGTTTAAAATAGGTTGAGCACAATTAGACCAAATTAAACCCAACATAATTAGGCTTAATTAGGCTTAATAAAATCCTAATCAAATCAGGAATTAACTAAACCTAACCCCTGATCAAATCAGGGACTAAACCACCTTAGCGATTAGGTCAACATTTAACCTAATCGGGTCAATCCAAACTGAATCCAATTCAATTGGACTTGATCCAAAAATAATTACTCAATCAAATTGAGTTAATTAGTGATTAAATCACTAATTAAACCTCTCATAAATGTTGAGTCCAAATCCGATGGGCAATCAGGCATCAGAGACCATCGATATGAAACCCTGATCAAAGAGTTCAAATTTCAAATTCAAAATTCGAAATTCAAAATTTTGACCCCGGTACCCAAAATGTGTGGAACTCATGATTAGAGAATCCTAATTCTCAATCATAGAGTTCCAGATAGATAAGACTCATAATCAGCCATCAGATCAGAAAGGAACCTCTAATGTGTGTGACCCCGCAGGTTCGAACCTAAGCCGGTAGCACAGGAATCCAATTTCTGTACTAATCGAAGTGACCATCTAGCAATGGTACCCGATGATCGGATAGGTCGAATAATGCAATCCAACATTCAGAACCTACGTGAATATGGTTACCGTATAATTCATCCCTTTTGACCCCTGTGTTTAGGATGACTCAGGGTTAAACTGTCAACCCTGATGATATCATCCGAATCGTGCTCAACTCAATTAGTCCTGTGACTCCTCACTAGGACTACCCTGGCCAAGGTTTTGCTAAATTGAAACACGACTATACACAGCTCCTAAACTAGAGTGGTCAATCCCATCTTGACACACGCACCGACAAGTCAAGTACTTGACTACACCCAGCAACCTTCCGTCACTGAATTAGAAATTCAGGTAGTCCAGTGCCTAAGTGCAGTGAGTTGCTTGCAAATCACCGTGGCGGTCTCAGGTCGGAGGGACATTTATACCCATATCCCATCGGAGCAAATCTTGACAGCAGAAATAGCTCCGGAGTTGGTCACGTTCAGTGCAGATGTACCATTACATCTCACCTGTATGCCATACCAGTGTCTCCACACTCTTTGGTTATGAGGACAACCAACCCATATGGCACACAACGACCTATGCTCGATAAATGTTGTCGTCCTTGGTAACAACGTATCATTTGGTCGCGAACATGTTTAAGGACTAAGCGATAAATCCTCCTTTGTCGAGTCTAAATAGTCCTAAGGACTTCACCACAACACAGGAGTTCATTAGAAGATGAAACATTTGTGATGAAAAAATACTAAAATAACTTTTATTTATTTATAATTCATGTACTAATACAAAAGGAGCACAACCGTCAACAGGCTGACGATTGGCTTTGGGACACTATTCCCAACAGGGGATTACCAGCAATCGTTGTCGAGGACGGAGCCCGGCTCCCGTAGGAGTCCGGGCGGAGTCTGCTTGCAGTTGTTGGTGTCGGGGATGAAGCCCGGCTCCCATAAGAGTACGGGCGAAGTCTCCCTGCAATTAAAGTTAAAGGCGAAGTCCGGCTCCTGTAGGAGTCCGGACGGGGATTACCAGCAGTCGTTGTCGAGGACGGAGCCCGGCTCCCGTAGGAGTCCGGGCGGAGTCTGCTTGCAGTTGTTGGTGTCGGCGGCGGAGCCCGGCTCCCGTAGGAGTCCGGACGGAGCTGTTCTGTAGTTGATGTCGGCGGAGCCCGGCTCCCGTAGGAGTCCGGGCGGAGCTGTTCTGTAGTTGGTATCGGCGGAGGAGCCCGGCTCCCGTAGGAGTCCGGGCGGAGCCATTCTGTAGTCGATTCCGCTGAGGGTTTC